>NW_005842709.1:320070-320924 GCF_000455745.1 Alligator sinensis
ACTCCAGACTTGCTCCCTGTGATGCTCAGGCTACAGAAGCAGCAAGGGTCTCTAAGGGTGTTTATACATGTGCTCTGGGAGGCATGAGGGGGCACTTTAATTAGTGGACCTCTGAGAGCCATGCTAATTAAAAGTGCCCAGAGCATCACATGTATCAGCATCCCCACGCTGAAAAATAGCGATGGGGTGCTTTGAACGAAAGTCTGTCAAACGAGCTTTAAATTAAAGTGCCCCATCACCATTTTTCAACACAGGGACAGGTGGGTGTCTACTACAGACCACCCAAACAGGGGGAAGAGCTAGACCAGGACTTCTCCAGTCAGCTAAAGGAGGCGGTTAGCTCAAGGGATGTTATTGTCATGGGTGACCTAAACTACCCAGACATTTGCTGGGAAGAGCAGACAGCCAGGTCTGACTGCTCATGTAGGTTCCTGGCTATATTACAGGACCTTCACCTTAACCAGGAAGTGCACAGCCCCACCAGGGGTAATGCCTTGCTGGACCTGGTCCTGGCCATGGGGGATGACCTGGTGAGGGGACTGCAGGTCCTTAACCACCTGGGCAATAGCGATCATCACCTGCTGGATTTCATTATCCAACGCAGGGCGTCTAGGGCTCACACCAAGGCTAAAGCCCTTGACTTCAAAAGGGCCAACTTCAATGAGCTTAGGAGACTAGTGGGGGAGGCCCAGAAGGTAAGGGCCCAGAAGGAAGAGGAGATGGGAGTCCATGAGGGATGGTCATACCTTAAGGGGGCGATCCTCCAGGCCCAAAGGATAACAGCCCCTGAGAGAAGCAAGGGGGGTAAGAGTGCTCAGAAACCCCCTTGGCTCAGCAAGGGCATACAGGAATGC
>NW_005842709.1:322722-324559 GCF_000455745.1 Alligator sinensis
GGGTCAGGCTAAATGATCTGTTCAGGTCCCTCCTGACCCTAGCTACTATGAAACTATGACACTGATACACATGACACCGGGAGGTTGCTGGAGTGCAGTCATTTTCATGCTACAGCAGACTCAATTAATCAAGTCTGCTCAGATGTGCTGGAATTACAACGCGTTGGAACAGGCTCCCTGGATGTGTATAGGAGCTCTTTGTTCACTCCTCCTCCAGCTTCTCTTTTCCTGCCCCAGGAACAGGGCAGCACAGCATGGTACACAGCCTGCAGTGCCTGGGATGCACAAGGTGTGCAATACAGCAGAGGAGCACATGGCCGGGGAGCATTTGGCTTAGGGCGAGGCATGCACGTGGGCTCCTTAAAGATGAGCAGCCTTGGTCCAAAGAACAAAGTCTCTCCTTTGAGGACCTCAGCTGATCTGCCAGCCTCCATAAAGCTTTCCTAAACTTCCTTTGACTAAGGGAACCTTATCCAGTTTGTCATGCCCTTGCATTCACCAAACCAAGACTCTTTTTTACATTTTCCACATGCCCAAGTGAAGCATGTCCATGTTCTTACCCAAACGAGTCTTGAATTCAATTTTAGTTTCAGGATCTTCATCTTTTCTGAAAAGAAAGAGAAAACCATTTTAAGAATAGCCACTTCTATTCTCCTCCCTTTCCCCAAGCAAACGTCTGCTCTGCTACTCAGAGAACTCGATCCTGTTGCACTCACTTTGTTTCTTTCTGGGGTTTCTCCATCATCTCCTCCTCTTCCTTCTCTTTGCTGGCAATCTCAGCACGCACCTGGTTAGACAGGCAAGGGACAGAAATGGAAGTGTTGTCAAAAAGCAAAAAAGCTGCAGCAGAATAAATCATAGATACAGTGAACATCTGTGAACAAGTACCAAAGAACCACCCCAGTGCTACTGCCTGCACTGGATTATCCTATCTTAAGCTGCCCCCGCACAGGGCAAGGATCCAGCCAAAGAACAAGCCAAATGAGAGAGAGTAGTATTTAACTGCATTATTTCCCCAGTGTTCTTCATCTTCATTTGCTAGATTACAGCAAGAGAATGAGAGAGAACTCATGCGTTCTATTCCCAATTCCAACACTGATTCACAGAATGATTCACTTTATGAGGACTCTGACAAGCCCACTGTACTTCAAATAGGAAGAAGGGGTGCACCGATCGAGATTTTTGGGGCCAATACCAATAGTTGATTTTTAAGGAGGCACCATCAGCCGATACCTATCTGATTTCTGATACACAGCCCAGTAGCTTAAAGAGCAGTGTCTGGCTGATAAGTCTGTTGTGGTGGAAGGGAAGGACAGGGGAAGGATAAGCGCGCGTGTGCGGGGGCGGGGGGAAGAAAGGATGTGACCCTGCAGTGAGGGGGTGTGGAACAGGGCTGGGGCAGGAGTAGACACTGCCCAGCCAGGGCAGAACAGACGCAGGACAGAGCTGCGGCTCATCTGGGGGGGCGCCTCCCACACTGCACACACCCTGGGAGCACGTGGGGGGGGGGAAGGGGGGCATGTGCCCCCAAATCTGCACAGGGTGGGGTGGGATGCCACTGAGGGCTTGAGTCGGGGCAGAGTACCCTGTGCATGAGTGCAGCCACAGCACAGCATGTAGGCAGCTTGGAGAGCTGCATCCAGCTGGTAAGTCTGTTGTAGTGGAAGGGGAGGGGGAAGGGAAGAGGCATGGGGGAGCAGATCAAGGCCCCCACGGTGAGGGAGGGAGTGGGACTGGGGCAGGCAAAGCCCAGCTGGGGAGTAGCGGAGCGCAGGACGGAGCCACGGCTCTTCCAGGGGGTGTGGGGAGAGGGGGGTAGCTCCCACTGCTGCACACA
>NW_005842709.1:324602-345193 GCF_000455745.1 Alligator sinensis
GTGGGAAGGGGAGAGCTGGGGCTGCACTTGGGGTGGGCTGTGGCAGTGCTGGGAAGGGGGCTATGGGGGGAGCTAGAGCAAATTTTGGGGTGGCTGCAGCCCCCGCATGTAGACCCCCTCCCAGCACCGCCACTGCCTGCTCCAAGTGCAGCCTGGCCCAGCCCTGGCCCTAGCCCACAGCGGCAGTCTGCCCTGCCCCACCCTGAGCAGATCTGGGGGCACACGCCTCCCCCCCACTCCCCCGTGCCCTCCTGGGGTGCGCACAGCAGTGGAAGCTGTAGCCCCTCCCCATGCCTGCTGGGCAAGCCACAGCTCCATCCTGTGCTCTGCCCCATCCCAGCTGGGCTGTGCCTGCCCCACCCCTTCTCTCACCATGGGGGACCTTGATCTGCACCCCTCCCCTTCTACTACAACAGACTTACCAGCTGGATGCAGCTCTCTAAGCTGCCAGGCTGTGCTCCTCACCACCTACATGCTGTGCTGTGGCTGCATGCATGCACAGGGCATTTATCGGCCGATTTCCAATACAGTCAATTTTCTTTATATCATTGCAATCCAATATCGGACTGATGCATCAGTGCACCTCTAATAGAAAGCCCTATTGCTGTATTATCTGTGCTTACCTTCTGCAGCAATGCAAAATCCAGACCTTTCACCAAGTGAGTGTGCTCCATGTCACCACCCAAGAACTTGGACTCCTGGATCAACTGTCTTCTCTTCTCTGCAGCTGATTTATCCCTATGCAATAAAAAGGGAGCACATTGTGTATGACCAACTCTAGGCTACACCTTGATGGGCAATGAATGGACACAAGCTCACTTACGCTTCTGCAGTGGGTCCCACTGCCCTGTAGTTGGCAGTTGTACTAATCAGCTCAGTTTCTTCATAGTCTTTGTTAACACCATCTCTTCTCTCCTTTGCTCGATCCCTGTATTTCTCAGCCAACTCCCTCTCTCGTTCAATCTCTTGTTGACGCAGCTTCGCATAATAGCTAGGGTGGGAAAAGGGTTAGGTCGTTGAGCTATTGGGTTATACTTGCGAGATGCTGGCTAATGTTGCCAACAGCCATTCATATAGCACTGCATGTCACCCCCCATCGTTTATTCAAATCTTCAGCCAGGCTTTTAGCTTCTTGCAACTCTTTTTCCATTATTCCCCCAAGGTCACAGATCTCCAAGCTCCAATAAGCATGGAATACTGCTCTCTGCCTTTGGCCACAGCACCCCATCCTCAAACACTTGTACTGTGCTCCTCTTGTTACCCCAACACCATTCAGAAAACAAACAAAAACAAACAAACAAAACATGTTTATAAAACCTTGCTCAAACTGCTGCAGTCTCCCCTAGACAAGGTCTCCCTCCACTCCTCTGCTTTTCAGGGACTGGCCTTGATTGTCCCTTTTCATATTTGCTTTGTTATAAGTGCAAAAACTGTCTCAGCAGCTTCTGTTATCCAGGACAGCCTTCCTGCATCAGACTGCTCCATTCAGGTCATCACTTCTCAGTGGAAAACAAAGACCATCTTTCTTGCCTAACCCTCTTTGTATACTTACTCCTAATGTATTTAGGTACACAGCTAGTGTGGAAGGCGACAGATATCTAGTTAGATACTGTAGAAAAACAGTAACTGAAGAACCCACTCTACACTGCCCCATGTACACATGCCACAGTAGAGACATCTGCAGTACTTGAAGTGAAATGCTGAACAGGCAAGATATCCTATTTGCTTCCTAATTACCATCAAAGAGGGGAGTTACCTCAGGTGCTCCCTCTTTTCTAGTATCCTTCTTGGGACAATCTACGCAATCTCTGATACCATCCTACTGCACTCCGCAATTCCTATGATGGGGGTTGTGAAAGGTTACAACCACTATCAAAAATACTTCTAATACAAATGGTCCTTTTCCTTCATTCCAGAACCCACTGATATTCCAGACCAGTAAGGGTCACTTTCTGATGCACTGCTTGGGAAGTGGATAGCTGATGGGCGCAGGGGGCTTCTGAGACATTGCTTTCCCAATTTACCTTTTCTTCTTTCTTCTGCGAGCAGCTGGATCTTCATCTTCATTGTACTCCCGGGGCATCCTGGAGAGGCAAAAACATACATACACATCACAAACTGCAGAGGTGCACAAGACAGGAGCAGGAGGAACTAAAGGCAACAAGCCACACAGGGAACTCAGAGCTAGCACCAACATACCCAGAAACCAAATACATTCAGAATAGGGCCCTTAGACTTTCTGCCCAGGTGTGTATCTAGTTTAACTGAACTAACAGGGAGGCAGAAACAGAATCCGAAAATCTTTAAAATGAGAACTGGAACTGAATGTATAAGTTGTCCAAGACCAATGAGCTCATATTGGGTCAAAGAGCAAAGTAAAGGGGTACACAAATCTACTTACTCATGGTGACGAGATTTGGAGGGTGGTGCAGATGTTGGCGCAGCCCGCGGGGTCATGAGAAGCTTTCGAAAGTCTTCATTGGTCAGCTTGGACCTAGAAGAAATGTAGCTTGTTGCAGCAGTGACAACATACTATTTTTTCCAACATCATAACTCTTTTTCCTTGATGAATTTTACCTTCCCTGAACCTGAAAACAGGACAATAATTAACTGGAGCATCTCAATCTGAATACTGCGTTCCCAGTAGATTATGGCACAGCTGCCTGCACTGGATTACACACATAATCAAGTTCAAATTGGAAATATGACAAAAGTTTTTAACAGAGGACTACCAACCACTGAAAAAGAGCCTACGGATGAGGTTGGTGCTCCGTTCCTTTGTTGTCCTTAGACCAAAATTGGATCCTAAAGATACGTTGCAATTCAGCTAACCGGTATTAGGTGTGATAATCACTGGCACTTTTTGGCCTATGCTATACAGCAGGTCAGAGTAAAGGTTCATAAAGGTCTCCCCTTTTGATCTTGAAATCTATTACCTGTTGCTAATTTTTTTTCTGTAGCAATAAAACTCTCAAAATCCTACCTTTCCACAGGACAAATTATTCTAAACTTTCCCTCCAAAGAGAAAGACACCAAAACTCATATACTCACTGGTTGAAGGTGTGGGAGTCATCCACATCATGGCCATCTGGGGCCAGAGGGTTGGAGAACGGCTCATCTAGGAGAAAGAAACACAGAACTGAGCCTTTCAACCTGAACACCGTGCTCCCAAGCCCACCCCTACGCCTGCTGGGGAAGTTTGTAAGCACCAAACTAGAGAGCGATAACATAGGAATTCAGTCAACGGCAAACAGAGAATAGCAACACTTTTTGTTGGCCAAAGTAAACGAGTATGTGCTGCTCCACGTACATGTGGCAGCTAGTCCCTGCACAGAACGTACAGAACTGGTACTCGTTTTACTCCAGGTAGTCACTAGCCAACAGCAACCTGCACTGACCCCATGTTCTTGCAGCTTCAAGTCCATATGAAAATGCTCGGGAATAATTTGCAGTTGTTTTCAGAAAACAAGCTGCTTTTAGGGCGAACAGCGCAGCAGCAGAGCAGCAGATCAGGCAGGAGAGGGGGTCGGGCTGCTCTGTGGTGGGGCTGCCAAGGTGGGTCCCCACAGGGGAGCACGCACACACAGACACGCAGACAAACAGACAGACACACACGCGTACACACAGACAGACACACACAGACACAGACACACACGTCACGGCCCCCGGTACGCGTAGGGCAGGTTAGTGGCAAACCCAGAGCCGCCGCCGTCACCGGCCCGGAGCCCCGCGCACCCTAGGCGCAGGCCGCTGCCGGAGCCGGGGCCGCCGCGCTGTGGCTAAGCTCCCAGCCGGGGGCCCGCAGCGCCTCGGCCGCGGGGGCGGGGACGGGGACGGGCCCGCGCCGCCGCCGACACTCACTGTCCCGCTCCGGCATCTCGACCCGCGCGGCTGCGACAACACAACACCTGAGAGCTGGAGTTACCCCTTCCCACCATGCACCGCGCCCACCACTACCCACAATGCAGCGCTCTAGGGCATCCTGGGTAGCTGTCTTCGGATTGGCTAAGGAGGTTCTCAAAGCGCGGCTCGATTGGCTGGAGCCCCTGTGACACGGCGCGTCTTCCAGACTTGCGGGGCACAGGATTGGCTGGCGGTGTGCTGCGAAGATGGCGGCTGCAGCTGCAGCGGTTCGGGGTATCGGGGGCAGCCTGGGCCGGAGCCTCAAGGAGATTCGGATCCACCTGTGCCAGCGCTCGCCAGGCAGCCAGGGCGCCAGGTGAGGGCCCCGGCCCGCCGTGACGCCCCTGGGCGCGGACTCCTGCCGGAACGGCCCTTCCTTGTTCCTGCGTCGCTGCCCCGCCGTGCTCGGCGCTGCACCCCGAGGCGGAGGAGCGGCCCTGCTCCGGCCAGAGACGCGGGGGCGGGCAGCGGGAGACCACCAGGGGCCGCGTGAAAGAGCCCCGCGGGGAAGGGGGTTGTGCTTGAGCCGCTGCTGGAAATGGTTTCTCTTGGACTCTCCTGGATGTGCTCCCTCCTGGGGTGGTCATTGCAGGCTTCCCTCACTGCCCTTCAGGGTGCCCTGGTGTCCGTTTTGCTGGCAGCTTCTCCAGCTCCTGCTTCCCCCAGCACATAGTCAAGGCTGGGCCCCTAGATATTGCTGTGTGAGGTCAGGCCAGTGTTCATTTGACTCTAATATTTATTCTCTGACAGCAGCACATATGGGAGAGCCAGGCTGGGCAGGTGGGCTTATGCAGAAAAAGATGTAAGAACTCTAAAGTGATGAATATGGAGAAACCTACTCATGAGTTAGTTTCTTCTGAACTCCCTTTGGGACAAGTGATAGTGAGAGCCTGGTGTGTAGTATGGTCCCAGGGACTAGACACACTCACTTGAATTCTCTTCTAGGGAGCTTATGGGGTTTCTTTCCCTGGAACTAGCTGAGAGTGAGCCAGAGTACATTTCATAATTGAAAAGCCCCCATAATACTTACTTGTGCTGCAGTTTTGTTTGATTGGATGTTACGGGAGTGACTGTTTGGACAGTGTGTCTTCAGCACAGCCCTTCTGAATTATAGGGTAATCTAATAAAGGTTGTAAATGGATATCTCTCATTTGACACTGGCCTCGTTTGTCCTGATGTTTGACCTGGATCAAAACGGGTATGGTGCAATCATTTACATGATGCCCTTTCAGGCTGCGTTGCTGCTGCTGCTCTGCCAGACAAGAATGTACAGCCTAGCTGGCTTGCCCTGGGTGGGCAAAAAAGCAGAGTAACCTTACAGGTGCATGCAGCCATGTCCTGGGGAAAAAGTGTTGGCACACTTTATCCTGCATAGTTCAGAGAGATTGGATCCTGGGGTGCGGGGAAGGCTTTTTCCTGGGACAAAAGCGTAATTACTGTACAACTGTGCAAATTGTCTGTCATCCTAACATCTATTCCCAGCCCTTAGATTCTGAATGTGTTGACTCTTGCTTTGCTTTGTTAGGCTTGCCATTAAAGTGGGCAACGTTTCTAGTGACACTAATTCAGCTAATGGGTTTGAGCATTAAGAATGACTGGGCTTTCTAGTGTTTCATTTTTTTTAATGCCTAAAGCCTATAAACTTGTAAGTTTCCTATAAGCTATAACAAAATGGTATGTTAACTGAGAGAGTTAGCAAAAGTGATAAGGCTTGGTATGAATTTAGCTGAGAGTCCGGTCTATATGCTGTGGCCTGGTCTCAGTGTCCTGTAATGTTCCATGATGGTGGTCAGTGATGTATAAGACCCTCTTGGGCAGTGTGACTTGAAGCAGTGGAGTGAGATAACAGTTGTTTTGAGCCTGCTCCCTTTGACAGCTTCCCCCAGCAGGAGGAAGACTAATAAAAAATATTCCTCTGCACTTCTCTCTTGCAGCTAGATTCCCTCTGCATGCCAGAGGAACTTCCTGTACTGTGATAGGTGACACTTGTCTCTGCCTGAGGTGAAAGGACAATATTGATGTTATGACATTTGTCTGTCTGAACACACAGGAGATAAGAGATCCCTTGTAACCTTTTGCATTTATTTTGCTACCCTCCAAAACCTTGCACAGCCCTGATGCTACCAGATGAGCACTTTGATTTAGGTGAGAGGGAGTAGAGCTGAGGAACATATTTTCATTACTGTAACTTCTATGGGGAATAGGACAGCCTCTCCCTCTGAATGCTTCAGAGTTTGCTTTAGAAGGACTGAGTGCATGTGGAGCTTTTGAGGCCTTAAGAATTAAATATATTTTAAATCTCTCTCGCAGTAGCTATGGTTGGCAATGATATTGGGATTTAATTTGTTCTCTTTTTGCAGAGACTTCATTGACCAGCATTATGTGACTCTGAAGAAAGCAAATCCAGATTTCCCCATCCTAATCCGGGAATGCTTAGAGGTGAAGCCTAAACTCTGGGCTCGATATGGTGAGTTGGGAGCCTGCAGCACCCTATCAGTATCATGGCCCTTTTGTTTTGAAGGTTAGCCTCTTGTTTCATGTACTACCTTCAGAAAAAGCTCACACGAGCAATTGTGGCACTATACACTTGGTGTCTGTATTAAACCACAAACTCATCAAGTGGATTGCTTTTAATACAGAGAAGGGTGACTATATACATTGCACACAAGGGAATGGATTCAGGATGAGGCTGTGGGGCCTACTCAGTTTGAGAAATAAGAAAGCAAGACAGCAAATCAAAACAAGAGCCTGATTTATGAAAGGATAAGAGATTAAGGAGTTAAAGTATGTTGCAGCTGCGATTAGTTTAGGAATTATGTAGTTGGATGATCACCTGTCTGGGGTCTTGTGAACCCAGCATTCATTCCTGCCTGTGGCAGGGGGTCAGGCTAGATGATCTGTTCAGGTCCTTCCTGACCCTAGCTACTATGAAATGATGTGAAGCAAGGATTTGGGGGTGGGGGGAAATATGTTTATTCCAACCAGGCAGTGGGTCCAGTTCAACTTAGACAAGCTTTCAAATTCAAGACATTCTTCATGAGGTCATAAGGAGTTAAGACATTTAAATTTACCATGATGGTGATAAGTCCAAATAGTTCTGAATGCTAGCATTAGTGTGCAGTGTGCTTAAGTCTTTGATTGAAGTTAATTTTTCCCTTTGAATATTTCTGTCTGATATGGGTGTCTACTAAGCTGAGATCCCTGTAACAGATGCATGTGTCTTGTTTTGTTATGTTCTGTACTATTTTCTTTTGTTCTCTTTAGTCTTACTTTGTACTGTGTTCTGCTGGGTTTTTTCACTTATTCTTTGCTGAAAAAATCCTTAAACATCCTTAGAATTGGCATATGGAACGAATTATGGAGGCAAGTAGTGCAGCAAGAACCAAGCAGGAGAGTTACAATACAACCAGCAGGGGGCACACCAGAAAATCTTTCAGACAGCTTTTCCTCAAGCACTTCCCAGGATTTTGAGATGAATGAAATAAGACCAGGCTGTTTTGCCCCTGGCAGAGCAGCGCCTCTGACAGACTAGGAGCCTTGCTCATGGAGCTAGCAAGTGAGGCTATCTTTCTGAATAGTCTCTTTCAAGGGACAAACAGTACAGAACGCAGGTAAGCAAAAACAATAGGACAGAACTATGTGAACACCGAGGAGGAGGAAGACCATTTATAGCTAGGAAGTGGAGAGGCCAAAACTTGAGAAAAGGAAGGGGAAAAGCCTTATGACATGCCATATTTGTGAGACCGACTAGTACACTCCAGATCTGCAATAGAGAATAAACTACACTGAGGCTAGGGAGGGAAAAGAATGAGGTGGTTCTTCTGGATGTTGCTAATTCTCTCTTTTCCCCCCAGAGTTTGGCAGGGAAAAGTGCGTGCCCCTGAACAACCTGAATGTGGACCAAGTTGCCCAGGCCCTGGAGAACATTGTTAAAAGCAAGGCATGAATACAAAGAATTAAGCCTGCATGTGCTGGAGCCTTTGCTCAAACGGGCTAACAAAGAATATGTTCTATCTGTCATTGTAACTTATTCACTGCATATAAAGCATATTGTAAGATGCATGCTTTTAATAGAGATGCTGTGCTGGAAGGTATCTTGTAATCTGTGCCCCTTACTAGAGGGACTAAGTCTGTGGTGATTCAGTGATGACCTGTTTGAGGAAGGAGACCTTTTCCTCCTGGTCAACTGAGACTGTTCTGGTCCTTGCCTAAGCAGCCATGTGAGCAGAACAGCTTCCTGTAGTGGCAGGCAGGAGGTACTTAAGGATAAGGGGAAAGCTTCTCATTAATACTAAGCTATCCTCTAGTAGTGAGTGTGCTAGGCTGCGTAATCTCAAATTCCAATACAATGAACCTTACCAATAATGCTTAGTTATGACACCCTTTGCCTAGGTACCACTTACTGATCTCCCAGCTAGTTGTCTGTAAGATCACTCAAGTTTTCAGATTGATACTTTATCAGAAAATAGCCAGTGCACTTGGCTCATAATATGAAAGTAGGACATCATAAAATGGTTTATTAAACTCCAAAATATTTATCAATATACAAAACTGGTGGGTGATTAATAGGAAAAGTAACTAGTGTAGAGGCAGTAGCCTCTAGGGGAGAGAAGATGGTACAGCAGCTGAAGAAACCAAGGAACAGGGTGAGGCTGCAGTTGGCTGGGTAGCCAAGTTCATGAGTGCTCTTACTCGTTCCTGAAGCTCTGGGTGGTGCTGATGCTGTTCCAGGGCCTGCAGTCCTGCTTGGGTGAAAAAGTCAGCAGCAGCCTGTTCCAGAAGAGGACAGTAAATTAAGAGCTAGCCCAGACTGGGAGCTGTCCCAAAGGCTTCTGTATAGCCCATGTGAACTGTACTGCCTTGGATCTTGAATAAAACTCAACTCATCCTACCAGCTCTTGGGAATGAGGTTTAAGGGTTAGTTAAATTTATAATATGCCTGCTACAACAATATCCAGGTGCAATGCTCAGATTAGTCAAGGTAGTTTAACTGTCTCATATTGCCGTGGTAAACCCATGGAACTTGAACTTTCCTGGTTCTGGGTGGTGGCAAAAGAACAGAAGTTTCCCTGGACTGTATTTTCAGTACAGGTGAGCCTAAGTCAGCAGGTGTCACCAGCCCCTTGCCCTACAACATTCTTTGCTTCATTGTTCTGTGTTTGGTGAAGTTAAACACACTAAAGCTTTTTAAACAACACATTTGTTTGGACAACACAAGGAAAGACAACCAAGCTGTACCTCTGGCCAATGCAGGAAGAGGAGATGCAGCAGCTCAAGGCACTGGCCTGCCACTTCAGCATCAGAGAGGGTGAGGATACTGATCAGCGAAGAAAGCACAGCCTTCTGGTGTAGCTGTTGGCAGTAGGCGCAGCCCTTCTCAGCTATGTTGCACAACACTGTTAGAACCTACAAAGAGATGACATAAGTATGCTAAGCTGCACCACTCCACAACTGCCACCCAGGTGACACTGAAGTAACTATGGCTGGTTATGCTGGCTGTAAACAACCATCTGTAACAAGGCTGTCCAATTAGCCTGCTAGGAGTAGTGTGCAACCCACAAACAGTTAGCATGTGACCTGCAGGCACTGACAACCACTACTCCCACTCCTGTGCAGCAGGAGAAGGCCCAGAGTACATACATGTGTTGCCAGCCTGTGAAGTGGAGGACAAGGGGGCTGTGTGCTGCGGGTGCAGCAGGGGTGGGGGGGAATCTGCATGCCACTGGCACAGCCCAAAATGCAGAGGGGCTTATATTGCTGGCACAGCCTGCACAGCAGGAGGGGATCCTGGAGGGATTACCCCTGCAACATGTAGCTTGTGTGGTGTCTGTCCCTTGGCTGCAAAGTTGAGCTATAACATTCTTGTACTTCAAACTCTACATTTCCTACACTTCTATCTGCCAAAGACTGGTGCAGGCTGGGCAACATGGCTCCTATCAACAAAGAGGGAGAAGCAGGAAATAGTCTCAGGCACTGTCCAATTTCCCTGTCCCCCAGGCTCCCTGACTGGATTCAACAGAGGGAAATTGCATCACCATTTGTGGGCATGTTTACAGCATATTCCTCTAGAGCTGTCTGCATGGCACTTGGGCAGGCAGCCCAAGGGAAGACTTGAGCAGGAGATAGTTCTGATACAGTAAATCTGGTGTCTGCTTACCACAGATGCCTGTTATTGATGTCTGTTGTTTCCCTGTGTCCTCCCTCCCTAACCATGCTGCAGCTCTAGAACCTTTTAGAGATTATTAGAAACCATTTCATGCAGACTGCTCTTGAATTTGCTCCTTCCCCAGCAGTGCACTAGAAGCACTGGCTCCTGTTCTGCTCTCAGCTGATTTGCACTACAGTGGGTGCATCTACACATGCATATTAATACACAGGAATAAGTTCTGGCACATATTGCGCTGGAGTTTATTGCTCCCAGGTGCTGCATTTACACATGTGCCTGCTCCCAGATGCTGCATTTACACGTGCCCAGGAATGCAGCATGTTGAGCTGGGTTGGAGCAGCCCTGGCTGGCAGGGAACTGTAGGGGGGAGGAGGGAGAGTGTCATCCTGCCAGCCAGGCGCTGCTCTGACCTGACTCAGTGTACTGTGGAGGGACTGGCTGGGGCACAAGGGTGCTCCAGTGCAGAACTAGCCGACAGGCAGCCCCCTGACTGAAGCACCCTTGTGCCTCAGCCAGCTGGGTCAGTGTCTACACAAGATTGCTGCACATGAAAAGTCCACAGCAGGATAGTACTTGTACTTGCAGGTATTACTTTGCTGCAGAGTTTTAGTTTCATGTACCCTAATAGAGCTGCACGTGTAGATGCTGAAATGTTTACTGCAAAACTAATCAGGCAAGCAGCTTTGCAGTAAATGTCTCACTTAGACATGCACAATAAGTGTTATTCCTTTTACTAATTGAAGATTAGAGCATCTGGTTGGTCCCTGCTAATTTTGGGGAAGTCTGCCTGATGCAGTCAGCTGGGACAGCCTCCTTTTAGAGAAAGAAGGTACTGGGCATATCATATTATCCACACCAAATAGTCATGCTAGAAAGCTTAGAACCTGAACAGTCAGGCAAGCAGTTGCATCAATGCAGCTCCTCCCATGACCCAAGGAAGAGAGTGATTAATAATTCATCCTTCCTGGGCAGCAGAGAGCCTCCAAGGACAGGAGATATCAGATGTCTAAAGAGAGTCTAACAACTAGTGTCAGAGGTGTGCCTTTAAAAAGAAAAAAGACGGAGAAAAATTAACCAGCTGAAGAGTGTGACACTGACCCCAACCTTGATGTCAGACCACTAAAATGTCTAATCCAAACATAACATGCAGAATCAGACAACAGAAGCACTGAGTGTTCCTACACTATACTTGTCTCCTGGCTTGACTCAACCCCTGGTACAAAGGCACACAGAGGCAACAGTCTATAATTGCATTCCCAGACCACTAGTAATTCGACATTCGCCAAAGAAAACTATTTTCTATGTTGTGAAAGATGCCCTACCAGCAAAGCCACCATCCGGGAACAGGGCAAGAGCTGCAGGAGAGCTGGAATAAGGTCCAGGGTAAGCATAGCAGAGCAGAAGAAAGGTTCATCAGCTAAGAGAAAAGAGAAAGGTATTAACAAAACCTGATACATATATTTTTAAGTTTCTGTATTCCAAGCCAAATTGGCCAAATCAATTCCAAATCCATGTGTTAGTCCAGAACCATAAGTGGCCCTACTACTGGCAAACATCCTCCACCCCCACTTGGGACTTCAGATGTCCCCAAATTCTTTAGTGGGCATCCTACTTGCAGGCCCAAGCCCAGAGGCTTGGGGTTTGGATGCTCCAAAGAGTTTCGCTTGCCCTTAACCATAAGGCCCTAGGAGTAAGCTAGGGAGGAGTCTCCCATTTTCATAAAGTGGGTATAAAGCCAAGGTTAACTACACATTACCTACACAGGTACTATCCCATGCCAGCAGAGCAGTCTTTCCTGGGTGCAACTAGGAAGCCACTGTGGTGATCACGGTATTTTCCCTAGGTAAGCATAGACTATGCTTGATCTGAGCCCACAAGAGGCCAAGAATCGATTCACAAAACCTGAATATGATGCTGGCATGACTCAAATAGAGCTTTCACCAAACGAGTCAGGAGAGGGGAAGGAATGCTGCACACAAACGAATGCTCATTGCATAGGTTGAGGCATGTTGTGACGGTATCAGCCTCAGAATAACTGAGCTTACAAGATATAAATAAGAAAACTTAGCAATTGCCAGTGACACCCCTCATCAAGCATAGCAAAGAACCTGTCAGAGGCAGAAACTCTTAGGCTTAAGGAAAAGAGCTTGATCTAGGGAACAGGTGAGGCTGGAGCGAGCTAATGGCTGTTCTGTCCAGGAGTGCTTTAAACTACTATATTTCCCTAAAAGAGACCCCAGCACCAGCTTCATGCATGTGACTAGTCCTAGTTTAAAGGCCACTTGCAGTATCACAGGTTCCGATTCAAGGTCTCTTTGAAGCTTTATTCCTTTTGAGGTTGTAAAAATGTGAATCTCAAGACTGATTTGGAGCAAATCCAAGGAACTCCCATTATTAGTTATGCCAGCAGGGTTTTTTGCTGACAAGTGCAGGAGCTTTCCTGTTAGGCTGGGTGACCACCCATAGTGCAGGAGAAATTCACCTGTGAGGTTGTTGAGAAGCCAGAGACACTCCTGTACGATGAACAGGTGGTGGTTAAGAAAATACTGCATGAAGGTAAACAAGGCCACAAGCAAGCGCTCATCCTGGACCTGCATGTTACAACCTTCCATCTCCTCGGCAAGTAGGTTACTGAGACACCGCAGCACAGGGCAGATCAGCTGAAACAGTGAGAAAAACAGCAATGATGATCAAGTAGCTGTACCCCTCCTACAGTAATGCTTCAGACAGCAGAGCCCACTGGGTGACTCTGCCAACCAACCAGTGACCTCTCCACCTTTCTACTTACCAACTCCAAGCCATCAGCAACTGCTTTTGATACCATGGAAGCAAGTTCCAACAAAAGCAGCACCAAGGTGGACATGATGCCTTGGGATATTAACAAGGCATTATTCACGCAGCTGCAAAGGGAGGGAATATTACAGAGAATTAAATGAGAAAACACAGAACCTAGTAAACTCCAGATCACCCTATCCACCTTCCAGTATTGTTGCCTTCTCCGGCTTGACTGCAGCTCTAGCAAAAAACACGGGGTTCAAATTGTTTCCACTCTCTAAAGTCACAAACAACTTTGAGTTGTGCTCACAGGGTCGCTCTATAGGGTAGCTCACCTCTGGGTAGAGTGTTGCTGGGACATATCAATCCCCAGAAAACAATGTTTTAGCAAATTCAGGGCATGAAAAAGAGAAGGTTAGAGATTAAACTGTTTGAGGATGTTCATTCTGCAGACTGGTACCCATAGCATACATCCATTCACCCCCATCCTTTTGTGCATGCCTTCTTCCTCTAAGCCTGGGAAGCTGTCAGAGATACCCCAGAAGCAGCTGTGTGACACTGCAGCATAAGATTACACAGTCCAAAAAGGAAGGCCTCATCTCAAACCAATCCCAAGCAACAGACTGAAGAAAACAGTGGCACAAAGTTGATATGAGCCTTTTCTGGCCATCTGGACCACACAGCCACACAGGCGGGGCAGAATAACAGGATGAAAAAGCTTGGAGAGTCACTAGCCTAGGAAAAGTCTTCAGTTTAGACAGAGTCAGTAATAGGAGATTGCAAATGGCCTCAGCACAAGTGACAGGGATTACAGTTAACAAGTCCCATCGAAACTGGATGTAGCCAGATAAGCATATAAGGGAAAAATCCATAAGTCAGTTCTCCCCTAGAGATCTGCCCAAGGGGATGAAAGAAAGAGCATTACACAGAGTGACCCTGTCTCTAAGCTAAAGCACTCAGCACAGAGTAAACCAAAGCAATACTAAGGATCAGCTCTTTCTAGTGTTAATCTCACAGATAGGACCTTCACCCATGCCTGTGTATCTGGGTGCCCTTCCAGCTTTAGAGAGGTCCAAACCCGTAATAATGTGTTTACCTACAAACAACATAATGCAGACACCAAGCAAATTCCACGGCGACTCCCATACCCAACTCCAGGTTGGAACAAACCAGTTGAAGCATATGCTGGGGGAGAGCAGAGTCCAGAACCAAGCTAAGGACAGAATTCAGAGAAATATGGATTTTTGTTAAAGGGGGATTAAACAGGAGGACAAGCAACACTATCTCCATTGTGGAAAATTCAGCCTGAACTGCAGGACAAGGGATAACCACACACACCCCCAGCACTCCCCAGATTTTGTTAGGGGTCTGCTCTGAGATATCAATGTTATTGAGACACATGATGCTTCATGATCCCTGGTATTCAGCCACAAGCTTCATCTTCACATGAGAGAAGGGAGTTCTGCTTACGGTATGATCTCGATGGAAGCTTCTTTGGCCTGCAGGAGTTGCGACAGGACATAGCCCAGGCCTTCCAGCACTGCCTCGTGTGGGGACTGAAATCAAAGAGTATAGTGCTAACTCTCTGAAACAAACCCAATAAGAGTCAGATACTGCATCCACTTTACAAGAGAAAGGGGACAAGACGGTACATATAAAACAGCTTTAATGTAATGCAGAGGAGGGGAGAGGTTGTATTTGATTTCACTGGAGCTTGAAATGTGTCAAGCCACTGCCAAGAGCCTTCAGTACTCTAGGAAATCTCTCATGGCAGAAATGTTCTATACTCATCTGCAGATAAGAGACTGAGAGGGTCCTGGTAAGGAACAGCACAAATCCCAGACAGTTACTCTTGAAATGCAAGCCTAGCAACTTAAAATCATAACAGTTCCAAGGTGCACCCCACTTGCATCACAGGAAGACATTTTTTGCAAATGGCCTGTGTGAAGGAGTTTCTCTGCCATTCAAACAAGCTATTCATGACTACAGCAACTTACTACACAGGGAATACACCTTTCTGCTTGGCAGGACATGTGAAGAGGTAGCAGAGGAAGAATCTGGGATGGGGCAGCTGGGTCACTCACCTGGATACAAGAGGCCAGTGCTGAAATAATGCCCTGAGGTAGAAGCTGCTTCCTCACTGCTTCACTCTCCACTACCAAGTTCCCTAGTGTGTACAAACACAGCTCCTGAAAGACACATGTGAGAAAACATATCTCCTATCCCTATGTGCCACCAGGGCCCCAGCCCAACCTGGTGAAAGGGGCCCCACTAGCAACAGAGATATTCTCTGTAGAGCAGAAAACAGCAACCAGAACCTTGAGATGCCTGTATGCTGACCCTAAGGCAAAAGAGATATGGTCTCCAGATGGATAAGCAGGCAAAGAAACTAATGCCAACTAAAAACTTCACTGATCGCAGCTTCCCCTGCTTATGCAGGAAGTCGTGGCTAGCTGAGGGCCATACTAGCAGCATGTCGGGGACCTAAGACTTATTAAAAACTGTAGCAACCTTCATCTCCAACATAGGAATGTAGGAGCTGTCAGACTGGGTCAGATTCAAGCTCTAAAACAAGTCTCCTATCTCTGAATAGCCAGAACCAGATGCTTCAAAGGAAACATGAAAGAGCCTCACAACAGCAGAGCTGGGACAATTGAGCTCCCACACTAGATCTCCTCCTGATCCCCAGTAGTTGGAGACTGGCTTAAACCCTGAAGCATGAGATTGTCTTCTATCCCTTCCAAAATGCTGTTGAGAAGAGACTTCAGGAGGTCACATTGAGTCCAACCCCTGCTCAAGGCAGGATCATCCCTGACTAAACCATCCTAGACAAGTATCTGTCTAACCTAATCTTAAAATCATCCAAGGACAGAGATTCCACAACCTTGTTACAAGGCTTCTGCATTTAATGTTAGAACTCAAGGCGCTGTTGTTATCTGCATGACAGTCTATGGCTTTCATTCTTCCTGAGTTCCTGGCCTCCATGACATCCGGCAGCAGCAGATTCCACAGCCTAACTATGCAAAGTGGAAAAAATATTTTCTTTAAATCAGCTGTGAACTTGTTTCCATTACCATCCCCCTGTTTGTGTTATGACCCAGGAAGGATGGACACTCTTCAGCTAACTAAGCCAAGCCATTCACTATTTTATATGCTTTTATGTCTTTCTCTTTCTTATTTGTCTCCTCTGAGGCTGAAACTAGGTCTCTGTCATTCCTGATCTTTTCAAGGTCTCTTTGAAAAGGAGTTTCCAAGGCCCTGGTCATTTTCACCAACACTTCTGAGACCCCTCCACTTGTGCAATCTTCTTTTTGCGAAGCAGGGACTGCTGCTGCACACAGTATGAGAGATGAAGATGCACCACCCACTTACACAAAAGCATTACACACTTTCCTGTATTATCACTTATCCTGTGTCTCATTCAGCCTTACATCGTTTGTTTTTTGACTACAACTGCACACTGAGCAGAGGTCTTCACTGAGTTGTCCATAAAGATGCCCACGTCCCTTTCCCAAGTTGATAGTTAATTTTGAGTCCTACATGGTGTATGCATAGAACAGTTCTCTCCCTCCAGTGTGTATATTTTTGCATTTATTAATGTTGCTGCCCCATGCTTCAGCAAGTCCCCCACAATTTTAACTGACCAAAATCATTTTGCCTTATACACAGATTTGGCTATCAGTGTTCACCTCTCCCCATTTTCACAATACCCTGGGATGCAGAACCATGAAGGGCATTTATACATGTGCTCCAAGAGTGGGAGGTGGGGGGGTAGGGAGCGCTTTTATTACAGTGGCTCCAAGAGCCACTAATTAAAAAGCACCCAGTGTCACATGTATCAGCGTCCCCATGCTGAAAAATGGTGGGGGTGAATGAGCTTTAGTTAAAAGTGGCCCTGCCACCATTTTTCAGCATGGGGACACTGATACAAATGATGCTGGAGTCTGCTGGAGCACGGTAATTACCGTGCTTTGACGCACTGTAATTACAGGGCATCAAAGCAGCTTCGCTACACGTGCGTAGGCGCCCAAAGTGCCCAACTGTTCCTCTCTACGAGAATGAAAAATGATCATTTATTCTTGCTCTTTGTTTTCTGTCTCTTACCTAATGTGTGATGCAGGATAATATTTTCTCTCTCACCCATGGCTACTTAGAATCCTTATATTGCCCACCGCCAAAATGAAGAGCTAGCTTCAAGAATGCCATAATATCTTACAACTCTGTACTAATGCAGTGACCATGCATGGGGTCCTGCCCCTCTTCTTACCCTAGCCATATAGAAATTTCACGCTGGACTAATGTAAGCTGTATGACCAACTGCATGTCTTAGATCGCATTAACATATAACAAGTATGTATCCATGTAGCCACCAGGCATGGAGTCCTGCTTCATCTTCCAACTCTATCAAGCCATATAACAAACCTAATTTTAACATTTTCTCAGTAAAGCCTTTTGTGAACAATTTGGCCAAAAGTCTTATAGAAGTTGAAATAAATTGGACCAACAGTTCGCCACTATCCAGAATGAAGATGCCTTCCAGAGACTACACGCCATCTTATGCTGTTCCATGTTGAGCCAAGAGGCAAGGCCAGCAGTCTTATAATAGAGCACTACACACTGGGACCTGTACCTGTCTACCTCTCTGGCTCAGTACTGAAACTGAGGGCAGTTACAGGGCTGTAGTAGAGACCATTTTGGCTTGCATATGGCCAATAGCAAAGAATCAAAAGAAGCAAGAATAATAGCAAAATAAAGATTTGTATCTTACTGTGAATTCTATACTATGTCCCGAGAGGTAGGTTAGGAGATAGGAAGTTGCTGGCAAACATGCCTCAGCCACAGCAGGGTCACTGGAGTGTGAGAGTTCATGCAGACAGTGAGCTGCCTCCATCTGTACGTCAGCCAGGCTACTGGTGAACAGCCCAATTAGCACCCGCATGCTGCCCTCTAACCTGAAAAATCCAAGTACAGCACTGTTGCTTTTGCTTCCCCACACACTCCTCACACCCTACTCCCCATGAAGGGGAGGACAAAGTATCTCCCATGAAGCAGGCACTAAACCCCAGCCCAGTTCATGGCTGGCCTGGCCATTTTTTAAGTACCTTCACTTGAAAGGCCAAAGCTCTGACTTCATTGCAGTTATACTAGAATTAATTTGGCCCAATCTTTGGTTACTGATTCCATCCCTCTTCTTTTATGTTTTCTCCTCCTCCCACTTCTGCTTTTTCCTTTTTCTTGATGCCAAAGTTGCTGTTTCCAAAGTCACTTTGTCACAAGTGGGTGATGTGACATTTGCAGTACTGAGCAACCAGAGGGAAGTTGTGGGGTTGGACAATAATCCCCATAAGATATACAGAATGAAACCCCAAGCAAACCAGGGGCAATGTAGACAAGGGAGTTCAGTACCCAGCTCTCCTGGTTAAGAGGAAGGACCTTGTAGCAACCCTTTGCAGAATATTGTCCTGAAAGCTAAAGTTAAGGAGAACTAGAGCAAAGCTCTCAGCCTCCCTTTGTCAACCTAGATGGGCTAACAAGTCAGCCTGCAGCTCACAACCCACTGTGTTCCTACAGACATCTAACAGCACAGGCTTGCCTGTAAGCAGCCCAGCAGAGCACAAAGGCACCCAGGCCACAATCTCCAGAGGTCCTTGCAAGCTGTGTTCTCAATAGAACATGGAAGACATCACATAAAATAAAGATGCCTTTTTTAATGCATTTTTTAAATAAGCCACATTTTTCACCATAGCAAAGTCCCCAGCTTCACTGAGAGTAGGTTTAGATTGGACATCCGTAAGAACTACTTCACAGTTAGGGCAGCTAGGATCTGGAATCAACTTCCAAGGGAAGTGGTGCTGGCTCGTACCCTGGGGGTCTTTAAGAAGTGGCTTGATGCCTACCTGGATGGGGTCATTTGAGCCCAGTTTTCCTCCTGCCCAGGCAGGGGGTTGGACTTGAAGATCTACAAGGTCCCTTCCGACCTGACTTCTATGATTCTATGAAACATTTACAGTGACCCCTGCTATACAGGACATGTAGGCCAGGTTCATCTAAGTGGATATACAGACTGTCCTTGCAATGGTTGCTAATAGAGTGGACAAATGGTCTATGGCTAACCTGGTCCTTGATAAGTTTAAATTTGTGACAGCTGGGTGTAAACACAGAAACACAGATTGATTAACCTGACAAATTTCTGCTGTGTCTCTTTGTGCTGCAGTGCCTGTCGAAGGCAACTCAGTGATTTCTTCCGTTCCTCTGTTCCCTTCTGGGTATCTCGGAGCAGCTGCAACACCTGGCAGAAAGCAAGAAGCTGGGTGAATTTCCAACAAAGTTCCACAGTAAAAGTCTAAAGCCCCATCTTTCTCTCCAGATGTGAGGAAACTGAAGACATGATCACCTGTAGTTATTAAAAAATTCAAAGTGTGCGCTTATGTGCTATGTCTCAGGCTTATACAGCATTTGTTAATTTTTTTATAATTCAAACTGCTAAACAAGCCTAATTTATTAACAGAAAAGGAACCAAAAACCAAATATATAAGCTCTATACCTCTTGCTCTGACAGAGGATCTGTTGGGATCTCCATACCAGCTTTCCCTTCTCCATTTTGGGTATCTTCCCGCAGAAGTCTCTTGCTAATCAACTGCTGTTGCTTCCGGGCCTTTCTTAGAGCTACAAACAAAACAATCACTGATTGCAGACAACAGACCATTCCAGATCAAGACAAGTTTCCCCTGACTGAAGCAAGAGCTCTTCTGTGACTAGGAGAAGCTGCTGTTTTTCTCCTGTGTGTCAGTTACGTATAATTTAGCAAAAGACATCTAGGATAGGGGGGTTATACGTTCTTTACAAATAAATAAAAGAAGAATTTGCATACACTGGAAAGGGAGGTCTGAGTCTGGGCATACATTGAGGAGTTGCAAGTCAGGATAGCAAAGGCAGAACTGAGGCATTTGAATACATGGATGACACGGTGGAGGTAATGAAAGGCCAATTTACTGAGATGGGAAAAGAAAAGTTCAGGGATGATAGCAGAGGCAAGCTGGAGTTCTGAACCAAAACAGAAGACATGGAGGCATATTTGCAGATGTAAGAGAGAGGCATTTAGAGTTTCTGAGTCAAAGGATGCTGAAAAGAAGGCCCAGATTATCACTACCATCAAGCCATAACATAAATCAGGGGTAGCCAACCTGTGGCACAGGCAGCCTCTATGTATGGCATACGGCTAATGGGGGCGCGGACAGGCAGCACAGTGACAGATGGGGCAGGGATCAAAAACCAAAGCAGCAAATCAGGCAGGGAGCACAGGGAAGGAAGCAGAAAGCAGAGCAACAGCTTGGGCAGGGGCAGGGGATCAGAGTGGCACACCTGTTGAACAGGTGGGCCTCAAAGCAAAGAGCTAAATGTAACTGGTCCAAGTCAAACTAGAGGCAGGTAAGGAAAAGGAAGAGGGCCGGAACCTTTGGGGGCTGAGGGAGTCTTGGCAGAAAGGCCAGAGAAGGGGGTGTGATTATGCAGGTGGGGGCACCCGGCCGGCAGCGGCCCCCGTTCCCAGACTTTTCAGTGAATTTCCCCTTGAAATCCTCCGTGTCACAGGGGTGAAGGTTGTAGCCGTGTTTTAGGCAGACAAGGTTCTTTGGGTGAATCCCGCTGCCCGGGGCCGATCGGACGGGACGGGATGGGATGGGATCGGCCCGGCCCGCGGCCCCGGCAGACCCGGGGGCTGCTCCCGCCCCGCGCGCACCTGCCTCCT
>NW_005842709.1:347523-370099 GCF_000455745.1 Alligator sinensis
CTCCGCAGGAAGCTGCCGGCTGCAGCCGAGAGCCGCGCACTTCCGGGAGCCCGGCGGGCCGGGGCCGGGGCGTAGTCCGTTCCCAGACTTTTCAGTGAATTTCCCCTTGAAATCCTCCGTGTCACAGGGGTGAAGGTTGTAGCCGTGTTTTAGGCAGACAAGGTTCTTTGGGTGAATCTGATATCTTTTATTAGACCAACTTAAATAGTTGGAAAAAAAACTAGCAAGCTTTTGAGTTTAAAAACCCTTCATCAGGCTGAGGAAGCCTCTGCAGTTGGCGTGCGCTCTTCCACACGACAGTTTGCTAACTTTCTTTTGGATGGAAGAGCACACGCTAACTGCAGAGGCTTCTTCAGCCTGCCTGACAAAGGGTATTTAAACCCGAAAGCTTGCTAAGAAAAATGTTGTCCAGCTATTTAAGTTGGTTTAATAAAAGATGTCCGATTCACGCAAAGAGCCTTGTCTGCTCTTAAATCCTGGGCGGGGGCACAGATAAGGTGTGAGGACGTGAGTGAGCCTGGCTATCCGGGTGCAAACAAAGTGCAGGTTTGGTGTGATCTTGAATTTGAGGGTGGAAAGGGAGATCACATAGGTAGAGAAGTGATTCTGACTGTCAGGGATGGACAAGAGTGGAGATGATCCTGACTGCTGGAGCATAAGGTGGGCTGTACAATTCCCCTGTACCCTTGTGGGAACTGGAGTGACTTTAGCTATAGAAA
The DNA here is from genome assembly GCF_000455745.1 of Alligator sinensis. Classification (NCBI taxonomy): domain Eukaryota; kingdom Metazoa; phylum Chordata; order Crocodylia; family Alligatoridae; genus Alligator; species Alligator sinensis. The sequence goes on from NW_005842709.1 coordinate 348,243, forward strand.
CAGCTGGGAAATGGAGAACGCCAGGCAATCTCATCATACCAGCAGGGAAAGCTGAAAAGTCTGAGGAAGGAACTGAGTCCCCTACCTGAAAACAAGACACGGGAGGGCCCTACAGACCTAGGACACTGCAGAGAATATACACAAAAATATACAGGCTGCAGCTATAATTTTCTCCCACACGAGGTCTCCTTTTCATATGCTTTAGTAATATGGGATGGGACAAGACAGAAAGTTGCTACGGGGAACATGGATACCATACAGTGTATTAACACAGATTACCATATATCCCTTAGGCCTAAGAGGTGTTTGTTCTGCTGCCATACTAGCGTACATTTTACCTGGGGATCTGAGAATCAAATCTGGATTTTGGCTATATCATCAAGATGGTATTTTACAATGAAAGTGCAGTTTTATTGATCCCTGTAATTCATTATGTTTGGTGCTCAGCCAGCTGGCAGTTACGTACCTGAGAGCCTCGCTTGACTCCCTGCTCCCTAAGTTTGCAGGGTTGGCACTTAGAAAAACTTCCTGTTTTCATGTGAATGGAGAAGTTGTAACATTAAAAGGGGCTATTTGTGCTTTAATATAATTAATTAAAATACATCCCAATTAAAGGCTTGACAAGGGGGCAAAACCCCTAAAAACAACAACCAAATGTTTAGTGAAGCATCTGCCTCAACTGTTTCTTAGTTTTGTTTTGTAGGTTTAAAAATGAATGCATTTTTAATCCATCCATGGGCTTCCAACATTTTTAAAAAATAGTCAGCAGAAATCTTTAGCTTCCCCCCAGAAATAGGAATGCCCAGTGTCAGCAAAGGTGGCCCTACAAAAAGTGCCCTCATGTTATACTCATGGGGCCAACCAATTGCATAGTTCCATCTCTCAAAAGGAAAAAGAAACACCTAAGCAAAATATGTTAGTAAATACAGGCACAGCTTTTCTTCGGTAATAGATCCCTGTTCCAGTTCTGGAAGGCAAATATAATAAAGTCCTTTTAAAAAAAAAAAAAAAAAATCAATAAAACCCCCCAAAAATCCTTTACCAAGCCAAAAGAAAATATTTTTGCAAAAAGTAAAAAAAAATAATAATAATTTACATGCAATTCCTCAGAAGCACAGGTGTGCAGCCATTGAAACAAATCAAGTTTTAAATTTGCCTCTGGACTGAACAAAAAGGTTAAAAATTTAGCCAGTGACACCTGGAGGTGTGGGCTAAAAATAAGCTAATTTTTTTTTTTAAAGCAAAAATAGTAATTTAAGGACCAAAGTCCTAATAAATAAAGAGTTAAGGTAATTTCAAAATTACCAGCACCCACAAATATTGCCTCCTTAAAATCATTCTTGGGCCTAACTGAATTTTCCCAAACATTTATTAAAAAAGTATGCTAAAAAGGCTGCACCCTTATTTAAGCTTCTAAAAAAATAGCTTCAAAATAAAAAACAAATGAAGGCAATAACCCAATTAAAAATGGCACTGATGCAAGCACCTGCCTTGGCATATCCAAACCCAAATCAGCCCTTTGTACTAAAATTAGCTGTCACAGAACAAGGTTTGGGAGCTGTAGTCAAAATGAAGGTATGGATTGTAAACCAGTTGTGTATGCATCCCAAGTCATGAGCTAGGTAGAACAAAAACACACACCCTGTAAAAAAGAGGTGCTAGTGCTCATGTAAGCACTGGAACATTAAAAATACTTAATAAAAATGGCAATAATGGTGAAGTGTCCAGTTCACAGCTAGCGACATGAGCATTGCCTTTACTAAATTATAATGTTAAAACTGCTATGTAGTATACACCTGCTTTGGCACCAGATGGTTTAATACCATATAAAAAAGAGTTGGTATTAAAAAAAAAAGTCCCACCAAAACACCCTTGGTTTGTAAATGGTTCCAGCTACTACAAAAGAAACCCACAATGGGTTATGTTATCAGGTTTAATAACCCAGCAACTATTGTAAAAGGAAGCTGTGCACCTCATTCAGCTCAAGCAGCAAAAAATATAGTAATCATAACATCTGGAACCAATACCTTCCCCCCTCCCCCAAAAAGCAGATTTTAATTGGGTCATTTAAGCACTGGTTAATTGATTACAATGATTCCAGTGGTTTACTGCCACAATAAAAAAAAATAATATGCAAAATCATCTCTTGTTGTTAACAGCTCTAAAAGTAGCACAAACAATGTATCCTTAGCTTCAGCATGCATTCAAAGTCAAGTATGGGTTCAAAAAATAGTAAAGTCCTCCCTGCAAAGGTTAAAAATATGTGTAAAATGCTGCCTCTCTCTAAAAAAACCCCTCAAAAAAACCCCAGAACACCATAATTGCATGTGTATTTTTTTTTCAAAAGCATAAATTAGGTTTCATGTGTAAAAACCATGCATTAACCAAGGTCTACCCCTATTAAGGAGGGGATTGTAACATTAAAGGGGGCCATCTGTGCTTTAATATAATTAATTAGCTATTTTGTGTATTTCTGAAGACATAATTTTGTAACTTATTTGTAACCCATGTCAGTAAGCAAGCTGCAAAAGGATATGGTTTGACAACTCAGACTTTGACAAACATTAAAGGAAACAGCATGGTGGCACATGAACAAGCAAAATGATTAGACGCTGGTATGGTACAGCATGTGACCACAAAGGTTGTCAGGAAATCATACATACATTTGTAGAATTTAGACTGAATTATAAAATGTGCTTGGCTTGTTCAAAGTGATTGATTAATTCACTCTCAAACTGACAGCAGCCCACTCTGAACAAAATATATAAAAGGATAAGCTTCTAAAGCAAGTTGGAATCATCAAAAATTCACCTTACAGCACTCATTTAACATTTTGCTGAAGTATTCCCCAGGATATCCTAGACACCTGGCCAGCAGACCTTAAACATCCTAGCACTGAAATCTTCCTATCCTACTTGCAGCTGCACTTGCTGGTATATAACATTGTTTACTGGGCAAGTTTGTAGTTTGTTAATAAAATTAAGCCAATTACTGGAATGGTTTCTTGGTCTTAACAGCACTCCACCCACCAATCCAAGTTATTCCTGGGCTGCCTAACACAGGTTGGACCTGGAGTTAGTGGGGCATGTCTAGGACTGCTTCATTTCAACAGGCATCATTTGAGGAGTGAACGCACGCAATAAGGAAATGAAACAGAAGTGATTTCTGGACAACAGATTACAACAGACTCAATCAGTTTTTGTGTCTTGGAGAAGCCTGTTGCTGACGCGCATGTTCTGGGAAGGAAGTTTCTCAGCAGGATTATGAAATGACCATTACTCAGAAACCTTCTTCCTCTTTGTGTGCCTGAACTGCAGTTGTGCTTTTTTGGCTTGGGTTTTTGGAAAACTGAAGCAGCTGGGCTGCACAAGAGGAAATGGCAGCTGGGAGCCTCTGCCAGGCAGTAGGTCACTGAGTGAAAGGATCACACTCACCAGAGCAGAGGTGCTCACAGGAGAAAAATCCCTGGCGACTTAAGTAAGGACTCTCAGAAGCAAGAGCAACTGAGCTTCTTCCTTGGCTGGAAAAGATCCCAGTTTCCAGCTTGGCTGGTGAGTCCTTTAATAACAACCTCTGCAATGTTGCTGGAATGAGATCACTCCCCTAGTCACCCAGGAGCAGCTGAACTAAACATTTAGAAAGAAAACAAGCAAGGCATTCCTACCACCTTTGAAACCTTTGATCACTGGCATTTTCCAGACTGCTCTTTGAGAACCCAGATCAGGGTCAGGCCTGCAGAACAGCACTTTATCCATTCAGATATTTGTGTATCAACTTTTACCCTCTGTGAGGATGGTGTTTATTAAAATCCTAGTTTAAGAAATGGAGAGAGTCAGGGTAACTTGCCCATAATAGGCTGTGGAGTGAATCACTAGATGCTCCCAGCCATTAATTTCCCAGCAGAAATCCTTTTGGGAGAGGGAGCTGTACAGACATTCAGTCTGTAGCCACTCCCCTCTCCCATGCTCTCCATGCCTTCCTGAGACAGGGGTGATCCTGGTCTGGAGAAGAGGAGGGGAGCAGTGCAGTAATTGGGCAATTATAGGGCTAAATTGTTAGTCCTCATTATTATAGGATGGAGCTAGAACCCCATCCTCTGTTGTCCAGAGTTACTTTCATTTTCCCAGCCAGTTGTTTGATCCTGAATAAAACAGCCTGTTGTTTTGGGGCTGGAGAAAAGCAGGTCTCAGTATTCTTTGTTAAGGAAGGAACTTAATAGTGGCAGTGAGAAAATCTAACTATGTCTTTCTATGGGGAAAATTGAGGAATTTAATCCAGACACTGAAGATTGGCAAGCAGTATATTGAGAGATTGGACCATTATTTTCAAGCTAATAAAATCACTGATAGGGACAAACAAAAGGCAGTATTTCTCAGTGTTTGTGACAGCAAAACATATTCCATTTTAAGAAGTTTGTTGAAACTTCGAAAGCCAGGAGATAAAAATTTGGCAGAGTTGCAAAATATCTTATCTGAACATTATACTCCAATGCCAAACACCATTGCAGAACTTTTCAAATTCCATAAAAGAAGGAGGGAGGAAGGTAAATCTATTTTAGAGTATACTGCTGAACTCAAAAAGCTAGCTGAACACTGCTCTTTTAGAAATGTCCTAGAGAATATGATGAGAGACATTTGTTTTTGGATTTTTATGTCACCAACTCCACAAACAATTACTTGCAGATGGGGACCTGACCTGGGACAAAGTGTAAAGGTAGCAACTGCCATGGAAGCAGCAGTGAAAAATGTACAGGATTTACATCTAGACAATAAAGAAACTCAACATGAGCCCATAAACCAAGTGCAAAGCTCTCAACAAAAGTTTAGAGACTTGGAGAGATGTTTTTGCCATGGAGGCATGCGTTCAGCCCCAGTTTACACAAAATGTCCCAGTGCCATAAATGCAGAAAGATTTTTGCTAGGACACCTAGCAAAAAAATCGAAGGGGGCGCTATCCGGCTATACAACAAGGTGTAGCGCATTGCCCTAGACAGGATAGGATCCTGTCTAGTCCACATTTTGATCTGAGAAGCCTTCACTGGTGTCTGTTCCAAATGTTCCAACAGCAAGACCACTTCCCCGGGGCGCTGTTCTGTAGGGGCTGAGTCTGGTAGTGTTAGTCTGCTCAGGGCATCAGCATTCCCATGCCGATGGCCTGCCTTGTAAAGAATCTTGTACTCATACGTGGCTAGGGTCAAAGCCCACCGCTATAGTTGTGCCACTGCCATAGTGAGTACTGCTTTATTTTCCTTAAATAATCCTACCAAAGGTTTGTGGTCTGTTATGGTGAAAGCCTTCCCATACAGATACTGGTGATATTCAGTCTTCCAGGAGTAATGTAGTCCTGATTGTCCCAGGGTTATTCTCCTGGAGGAGCCATTTTTGTTCTGAGAGAAAAAACCTGAATGCCTGTACACTTTTGATTTCTACTAGGAGAACAGTGATTCTCTCAGTAAAAACCAAATGTTTGTGTGTAGCCCCTGTCATGACTGGAAATGAAAAAAGAGTTATTGGTCCCAAATTCTGTGTTCAGATCACTAGACTATGAGTTCATAGACTGATAGGGCTGGGAAGGACTACAAGAGGTCATCTGGTCCAAGCCCTTGCTTGAGACAGATTCACTCCTGACTGAAGCATCCAAGACAAATGTTTGTCTAACTTGCACTTAAATAATTAATTATTGAATTTTATCCACAGCTACATCGACTTCCCAACCAATATCTCTGAGTGGACTCAAACCACACTCATTTCAGTTCACAAATATACTGACCTTTTGCATTATATAAATGATATGCTTTACTTTTCTATGATTCCTTGATGTAGCAAACCCACCATATTATGAACTTATGACCTGAAGTTGTCTTGCAGTCTACCAAATGAGCTACCTGGGTAATTAGGACAAGGTAATTTAGCATTTCCGTTTTCCCCCCTTTTGATCCCTTGGGTATGCCAGGCCAGTACTGGATCCAAGACAGTGAAAAGGGGAATGTGGCAGCAGTGGATGTGAGAAGTCTTCGTATCAGATGATTTTGTTGTAGCTGTGTTGGTCTAGAGGCATAGGCAGACAAAACTCTTGTGGTAGAGGCAATATCTTTTATTACAACTAGGCCAGTGTGATGCCTATCTTCAAGAAAGGGAGGAAAGTGGATCCGGCAAACTATAGGCCCATCAGCCTGACTTCTATTCTGGGGAAGATCTTAGAAATGTTTATTTAAAGAGGCCATCCTTAATGGACTGGCCGACATTTACATCCTGAGGGATAGCCAGCATAGGTTTGTTGCGGGTAGGTTTTGCTTGACCAATCTCATTTCCTTCTACGACCAGGTGACATCACCTGGGCAAGGGAGAAGAGATTGATGTCATATATCTTGACTTCAAAAAAGCCTTCGATCTGGTATCCCATGATCACCTCTTGGCGAAACTGGCCAATTGTGGCCTTGGGTCCACCATGATCCGCTGGCTGGGAAATTGGCTCCGTGGTTGAACCCAGAGGGTAGTAATTGACGGAAGTTAATCATCATGGTGCCCTGTGACCAGTGGGGTCCCCCAAGACTCTGTCCTTGGATCCATATTGTTCAACATCTTCATTAATGATGTGGACATTCGAGTCAGAAGTGGACTGGCCAAGTTCGCCGATGACACCAAACTTTGGGGCAAAGCATCCACACCTGAAGACAGAAGGGGGATCCAGGCTGACCTGGACAGGCTCAGGAAATGGGCGGACGAGAACCTGATGGTGTTTAACACTGAAAAATGCAATGTTCTCCATCTTGGGAGGAAAAACCTGCAGCATCCTTATAGGCTCAGCAGTGCTACACTGGCTAGCACTACAGATGAAAGGGACTTGGGGGTCATGATTGACCACAAGATGAACATGAGCCTGCAATGTGATGCTGAGGCTAGTAAAGCAACCAAAACGCTGGCTTGCATCCATCAATGCTTCTCAAGCAAATCCTGGGACATCGTTCTCCCCTTGTACTTGGCCTTGGTGAGGCTGCAGCTGGAGTACTGCGTCCAGTTTTGGGCTCCACAATTCAAAAAGGATGTGGAGAAGCTTGAGAGAGTCCAGAGAAGAGCCACGTGCATGATCAGAGGTCAGGAAAACAGACCTTACAACAACAGGCTGAGAGCCCTGGGGCTCTTTTGCCTGGAAAAGCGCAGGCTCAAGGGTGATCTGATGGCCACCTATAGGTTTATCAGGGGTGACCACCAGTATCTGGGGGAACATTTGTTCATGAGAGCGCCCCAAAGGATGACGAGGTCAAATGGTTACAAACTACTGCAAGACTGATTCAGGCTGGACATAAGGAAGAATTTTTTTACTGTCTGAGCCCCCAAGGTCTGGAACAGCCTGCCACCGGAGGTGGTTCAAGCACCTACATTGAACACCTTCAAGAGTAAATTGGATGCTTATCTTGCTGGGATCCTATGACCCCAGCTGACTTCCTGCCCTTCGGGCAGGGAGCTGGACTCGATGATCTTCTGAGGTCCCTTCCAGCCCTGATGTCTATGAAATCTATGAAACAACTAGATAGTTGCAAAAAAATTATTTTTTTTATAATTAGCCATTTTGAAATGAAAAATTCACAACATAAGTAAAAAGAAGCAAAATCCAGCATCTGGCCTGCTATTGGTCATCTTGAAGTAAACAACCAGCTCAAGCCCGTGTTTGAGCCTAATTTACATACTCACAGAGCAGCTTTTTCACAAATGAACTTTAACACCCAGAAAACAATACCATCTTTTAGTTCTTCTGTACAACATGAACAACTTAAGAAGGAAGCAAAATTCAGCAACTTACATGCCATCGGACACCTGAGATAAACAATATGATCCAGCCTTTGTTTGACCCTAATTTGCATACTCATGGAGCAGCCTCTTTACAAATGAACTTTCCTACCCAGGAGAACCTTACCAGCTTTTAGTTTTCCTGTGCAATATGAAGTTTTGTTTCTACCTAGGAGACATTTTACAATCTTTGAATTCTCCTTTGCTTGATGAAGGGCATTTAGGCCTGAAAACTTGCAAATAAAAGAAATATTTTTGCAGCTATCTAGTTAGTCTAATAAAAGATATTGCCTCTACCCCAAAAGTTTTGTCATATCAGGTGTTCTCTTCTTGCTACTAAGTACAAGTTGCTCTCACTGACTTCAATGAAGAGGCCACACCTGCAGGAGCTAAATCAGCCCCACCATTGTAATAAGCAAAGGTCTGAGATATACTCTTCTGTTTTCTAGGCTAATCATCATGCACATCGCTCAGTACTTGGTGATTCTGCTCTTCACAGGACTGAAACTCTCCAAGGTAGAAGGAAGGTGTTTTTTCAATAACTCCCAACAGCACTGCATCTGCTTACATTTATCTGAGAAAACCCTAAGAAGTCTCACACGTTGTCTCCTTGCCACTGAATTTGAGTTTCGAGGAGGAAACTTGGAGAAATATTTAGGGTTCTTACCATTCAAATTAGAACCATCAGTAATTGACATGCTGGGAACTCTGATGGTGACCAAGGTGATCTTTGGAGAACTTGATGTGCCAGAGGTTCTTTTGGCAGCTGTCTTGAAATTCTTTTCCTACACTCAAGTCACAATGCTTGGATTTGAAAGTTGCACCTTCCTTGGAAATGCCAGCTGGGCTCACATGGCTGGGCAGATTTTGCCAATCTCATCATTACGCTTTCACAATGTGACCTCCACTTCCCTGGTGGACAGAGCCCAGGACTTCTCCAGCTTGAGCAGCTGGCTGGAGAGCCTGCAGAATCTGACTGTGACACAGTCCCAGGTTGCCCATGTTCCATGTGGTATTGGCAAAATTTTTAGAACCTTAAACCATCTGGATTTATCAGAAAACCACTTCCAAGATCAAAGTCTGGGATCTTCATTCTGCCAGGGAGCTTTCCCAGAGCTACAGGTACTAAAACTCCGTCGCAATAACCTGATCTCCTACCACACCATATGTGAAATGCTGCAGCAGCTGACCAATCTAGCCCACCTAGATCTGAGTGAAAACAACCTTACAGCTTCCTCGTCGTCTTCATGTCTATGGCAGCCTTCTCTCTCCATCTTTAACTTGTCCAGCACAGGCATAGATCACATTGTCATACCTCTGCCTCCCAACATTGAAGTTCTAGATGTAAGTTTCAATAATCTTCATTCTCTAGACCTCTCACTCCACTTCCTGAAGGAACTCCACTTGTCCAATAACAAACTACATGCTGTCCCCTCAGCCAAGAACTACCCTGCTTTAGAAGTCCTCATTCTAGATGGAAACCTGATCTCACGTCTCTCAAAGGAAGAGCTGTGGTCTCTGAGACACCTGCGGAATGTGAAGGCAGGTCAGAATCCCTATAATTGTTCATGCTCAGGTGCCAGTGAAATCCAGGCCTTGGCAAACACAGAGTCCTTGCTGCAAGGCTGGCCTCAAGACTATGTATGTAAGTCCCCACCCCATTACCAGGGTACTTTGGTGAAAGATGTGCCTGTTTCAGCAGTACACTTCAACAAGGCCACAGTGATTGTTCCTGTCTGTGCCATTCTCGTACAAATGTGTGTGGCTGGAATAATTTGATTTGCCAGACATAAAGCATGGTCTGGCCATCCCTGCTCCTAGGCTGTAGCTTCTTCCCTTCATGCAGCAGAAAAGAGGCTATAAGACACATTGTTTCTGCAAGGACAAAACATCTCAGTGACCAATTCTGCTGCAGCACCAGGGCCTGTGGGATGAGCTCTCCTGGGATAGCTGCTCAAGCTAGAGGATTAGAAGGACCAACCAACTCCTGTGATTTAAATGGATGAAACTTCCAGTGAAGCACCACTGTCTGAGCCTCCTCAACACACCATTTGTAGGGATGATCTGTTGGGAGGCTGCAGACATCTGAGATGTTAGCAAATGTATTGCCATCACTTTAAAGTACCATAGTTATCAGAAAAGTATTGGTGCTCCAGTAGCATTATAGAAACTCCCCAGTCACTCTCTGGCACTATACCCAGCACAATCATGCCTGTATTTGTCTGGAGCGAGCAAGGTGGAAAGAAGAGGATCTGAATTCTGTATCCAGACAAACTCCATAACACAAGGTAGTTTAATGCCTTTGCCTGCCAGGTCCTTGTGAATGGCCAGTGACGTACTGAATACTTCCTGTCCCATTCATGTAGGCTGGATCTATACACAGATTTTCTTTGAGTATAACTGCACCAGACCAGATTTTTGCCATTATACCCATACAGCCCTATGGAGATGCAACGTAAACACACGGCTTATTCCACTTCCCATATTGGAATAAGTTATACAAGAGGAAGGCCTTTATATAAGCACCAGTCTAATTGCATGCACAGTATTGGAGTTGTAGCACCTCAACAGTATTGGTATAAAAAAGTACAGTAGAACTTAGGTATGTCAACAGGTTCTTAGCATTAGCAACAATACAGGCAGCAAACTGCTTTCAGCTATTTTGAATCAAAGTGGTTAATGCAGATTTACATCAGTGGAAGGAGATCAGGATTCACCCCAATGTACTCAGTTCACAAGTCAAGGACTTTTTGCTAATGCCTAGGGCACACTATAGTTAGCTACTTAACACAAAGCCTTTCTTCACTGCACACCATGTCTTTCAACTCTCAAAGAGCTTGCAGCCTCCAGAAACAAGGGGCTGACCAACCAGCTCAGGGCAGAATACCACAGTGAAGGCATTCTCAGGTCCCTTCAGGGAGACTTTACTTCTGTACTTTCTTTGTTTTGATTGACCTGAAATAAAAGGAGTTTAGACCAAAAGGGATGGCTTATCTTTGTTTATGGAAGACTGGAACCAGCTGTGTGAGTTGTGTGATGTCCCTTTACAACACGTCATATAGGCCTATTGTACACATGACAAAAATTGCCCCTTTTTTCAGTTTAACTGCATCACAGTTTACATGTATGGGTTTTTTTTGCAATTTAAATGACTTGTTTGCGATTCCAAATAAACCACATCCTGATATATTTTAGTTTGCATCGACACAAATTAATACAATGCATCCATGGATCTGTCAAGTATACATGGTAATTTATTGAATGACATGTAAGAAACCCCTTTGTCCACCAGATGCCATTACAATTTTTATGTAGTGAGCCTGTTTGTCCATCAGATGTCGCTTTGATTTGCAGATAGGAGAGGGAGAGGATACCTGCAATTTTTTAGGTGCTTGTGTAAACTGTGCATATTTGAACACCATATGTAGCAGCCCATCCAGCTCAACATGAATCAACCTTCTGCTCACCTGCACAGACAACTGCATCCCCATCCCTCCGCCCCTGCAATGCTTTGGCCAGGGTGACAATGGCACCATCACCTGTCCCTGGTTTCACCCAGGAATGAAGAACCACTTGGCTGCCTGAAGGGGGGAGTGCTTTCATTTGGTTTCAGAGCAAATGGTGCCCTCCTGCTCACATGACTGAAACCCATAGCGTCCATGCTTCATAATTGATTTTTTTTCCTTGTGCTGCCATGTCAGTCACAGTTGCATGATGCTCACCCCACAGTCAGACCCATGGGTGTTCTTGCAATAGCAGCAGGCAGCCCTTACTGACAACGGCACTGTCACCCCATAATCTTCTCCTGGTTCCATCCAGGAATGAAGAACTGCTTGGCTGCTTGAAGAGGGCGTCTTGCATGCTTTCATTTGCCCTTCAAAGCAAATGGTACCTGCCCTCTCACAGGACTCCCCAGATCTAAACAGGCTTGGTCCAAAAGACTCTCCAGGTCCAAAGTGAGACCCCCCCCCACCTGTCACTGATACTATCTCTGTCATACCCCACCCACAGCCCTGACAGTGCCCCACACTGGTGACCTGCCACACCATGGGTCCTGGATGGGGATTTACCAGGTTTTCCAGTTTTACAAGTTTTACTACCCTTTCTCCTGGTGCCTCTGTCATCAACTGTTGATTTGCCAGTGCTAAGAACAAAGCCAGGGAGCCTGGCTCGATTACCTGCTAATGGCCCACATTGAAAGAAAATAAAATAGTTTATCATCATTAACTGTAACTGGTATATTAAGCATCATTTACATAAATCACCAAACCATACAGCATTTACAAGGTAACAGTAATCAACAAGCAATATTCTTCAACTTTTAAAACCACAAGTAATAATCAACAACTTTTATAACAACTGTTATTACAACAACTTTTATAACAACAAGCAATAACAAAAAGCATTGACTGTTTAAAATGAGAAACACATGATAATCATTAATCAAGAACTTTCACTACAGATAAGCAATACTATTTTCTACATTCCCGAGCTGGACTGCCATTCTCTCTCCTGTTCTCATGAATACCTCCTGCCACATTGTCCGGTCAACACGTGGCCACAGACATGACGTACCTGTCTTGCAATCTCATGCAACCACACCACACAGGTACTGATGATGCTGACAACCCTATCTATCCAGGCATCATTAACAGAGTTCCTATCTGGTCTGCATTTTTTCGGCAGCAGCATAACAAGTGGAGTGGAAAAACAAGGAATGCAGGGAAATGAGCTTTTTTGAGAGCTGTTACAGGCCAGCTAGTGTAGTAAAACCCCCAGTTTTTCTTTTTTCCTTTTATTTTAAAATGTATTTCCCCTCCTTCCTCAACCATTTCTGACTTTTCTCTCCCTCTCTATTCCCTATAGATAAGTATAAGTGAGCTCAAACTTAGGATAAGTTTTGAATATTTTTATTTTGCTAGCAAGTTTTTGGTTTTGGATAGCCACTGTTTTATATTGTATAGTTATTAGGTTTGTATTAATTTTTACTGTTGTATATTGTATTATTTTCGTATTGATTTTTATTGTTTCATATGGATATTGTATGATTTAGGCCTGTGTTTTTAAGTGAACCAAAGTCATGTCAAGTTTCCATTTTATATGTCAAGCCTCCATCTTCTGTCCTCTGCCTGGGCATCCCATGTTGCAATAATATGATTCATTGTACCCCTCCCATGTAAATTGGTTCCGGGATGAATGAGAGTGATTGAGAATGATTGAAATACAATGGTAGCAGGCCTCTACTAAATGGCCTTGTGGTAAAAATATAACATAATCTATACATCCTGCTTTTGTAAATTGCTTCTGCATGTTTTCACAATCGCTTCTGCTAAGGCATGTAGGCTACTAATTGATTTACGAGTAGCACTAAAACTTCTGCAGACGGAGCCAGGAACGGGTGCAATAAATAACTCCTTACGAGAGATAAGCAAAGAGGGACAGGGAAAAATGTTGATGTAAAGAAATCACACCCTGACCAAAGGATGACCGAGATGGGCTTAGGGACTGCCCCAGGGAGGGGATCTAAGATGTAAATAAGACATGTATGTAAACCGTCATAGAACATGTAACTGCTAGACATACGATGCAAGACGTAATGTCTAGGCTGCCAATAATCACGTGACACGTTGAAATCTATTGTTTATGTTAGCTATAAAAAGGAACCTCGGACACTGTTTGAGGTCGACTCTGATTTGAGCGACTCAGCTCCCTTGTCGATCTGTTTGCAAACAATAACTTTGAAATTGGACCCAGCCTGAGTGTGTGTGACTCTCTCCTAGAGGTGAATTGGAAAAGCGTCCAGGGGCACGAAACTAGCAGTTTGTGCAACAGCCTGTAACGACCAGGCCATCACCTCGCATTGATTCACCCAGGAACCACAACCTCACCCAGGAACAGAGACCAGACCAGCATTTGAAAAACAAAAGACCCTGCAGAACCAGCAACTCTATCATTGTACCCCACCATTACAGTCACCCAAAATTGCACATCCCTGCATGGAGCACACATGCTCAGTACATCAGGGGCTGACCCTTGCCTGGGCATGCCTCCTGTCACTAGGGTCACACATGGTCTGCCCCTATAAAAAGGGGCAGTGAAGACAGACCCAGTGGGAACGTTATTTCCATCCAGACCAGAACAGCTTCACATCACCTTTTCACCCCAGAGGCCCTGCCGGAGACCCCCTCTGGACAACACTGAGCTGAAGGAGACCCCAACTGGCCATCAAGGATCAACTTCCAGCCTGGGATAGGTAGATATTACCTGCACACCTCCTCCTACATTTTGGACTCTCTCTTTCTCTCTCTGTCTCTCTCCTTAGTGTCTTTCTCTCTCTGTCTCTCCACTTCAGTGGACTTCAGCCCCTGCATCAAGCCTCTCTAACCCCTGCTGCCGGTTTTTGTGTGTGTATGTGGGTGGTGGGTGCAAGGGAACCAATTTGGCATTGTGTCACCATCTCCCCTGTTCAATAAAACCACTGTCATTTGCAACCCCGAGTTGGGTCATGTTTTACTGAATCCCAGTCCCTTCCTTATCTTAAATTCCAGCCTCATTCTCTCTCTCTCTCTCTCTCTCAATTCCAACCCCCACCCCTTTCCACTAGTTTCCCGGTCTCCTCTCAGTTCCTACTGCCTTTTCCCTGTGACTTTTTGCTGCATTTTTCTGCTTTCCTCCTTCCCCTGCTGCCTTTCAGTCTCTCCTGCTGCTCTTTCTGTGATTTTCTGCTGTCCACCTCTCTGTTTTCAGGCTTCCCCCCTCCCTGCAGCTTCCCAGACTTCTCTAGCTGCCCCGGAGCCATCCTTTGGCTCCCCCACACCCAGAGTCCCTCTTTAACACCCACACTTTCCCTTAGTCCCATTTTTCCCTCTCCCCATCTACCTTTTCAGCTCCCCCGTAGCTCTGGCTCCAGACCCAGCCTCTGTGCCGGCATGCTTCCCTGTTCTGAAGGCTTTGGGCCGTTGTCTTTTAATCAATTAAGATCAATTAAGCTAAAGTTACCTCAGTTCTTCAGCCCAGGCCCCTGTAGTCTACTGGTTCTAATCCCGGTCCTGGTAACTTTAACTCCTTACACTTCTACTTTCTTACCTTAACCTTTCCCCAGGTATCCCAAGTACACCAAGCACATACATACATACACATCACAACACCCAACTTAAGAACTCACCTGTGTGTATGTGTAGGTGGGTGGTATGTGTGTGAATTAGTGAATACACATATATACACATATATAGATACCAGTGTGTGTGTGTGTGTGTGTGTGTGTGTGTGTGGTATATGAATTAGTAATCCACATATGTGTATTGGATGTGCAGGTGTTGGTAATTGGTAACTGATTCTGTCTAAATTTGGTGTGTGTGTGGCGTGTATGGGCTTAAACTGCTGATAGGTGTGCATGAACCTAGACTAATTATTTTGAACGTGTGGTTATCTGAGCTGCTAGTGTGAGTATGTATGCCTAGTAGGGGTGTATGCACCTAGTGAGTGTATGTGTGCTTAATTGATTTTTATGTGTGCATGTGCAATTGTACACCACATCCTCCTGTCTAACAGTGCAATATTGAGATCCTGAGCGTTGGCCTGACCCCTCAGGGCAACACTAGGTGCTGTGAATGTATCAGCCGTGAGGCTGCTGGGTTCAGGATCAAGGAGGCGAGTCAGGAGTGAAGTAAAGGCAAATTTATTTACAGTTTAGCATACAACAGTTAACAGAAAGGTTAATGCGACAAATAGATAGTACAGTAATAAAGAGCTAATAGTGAATGATAACAACAGATAAACAGAATGACAAAGAGTTCCCACATGGGGTTGGCAATTTATCAGCAGTCCCTCTATGCCAGGTGCGCGCCAAGTTGTTCCAGCAAAGTCAGGCATCCCCGATCAACACTGTCCGAGTGGTCACTGGGAAGGTCCCTTGGTCGGGATCTGGTCCTCACTCACACTGGGAGTCCGGGGTCTAGGCTTGGTACAGCAATGGTCCTTCTGTCCTGTCCTTCATGCTGGTCACCTGACATACGTGATTCCTTATACCTTGTCTTGTGCTAATCTGTTGGTTTTAGAGCCACTCACAATCTTGCCCTATAGCTGTTACCCTATGGGATCAAAAGGTGTTAGAAATTATCATGAAAGGTTACCGCCCAAACTCGGGTTCACCCAATAAGCAAATTACACCACATTACTTTGAGGTTTGAAATTAGCATTACTCTGCCCTTAGTTTCTTATTCCTGGATTCCTTGGAATGTGCTAATTATATTAGGTGGTCAGATCTTGTTATGGCTTTTCCTTTTAAAAACCTGTTAGATCAGCTAATCTTGTAGCTCTGCTTATTTTTGGGGCTCAGTGGTCCCATGATCAGTGCAAACAGTTAGATTCAACACTGGTTAAATTGTGACCGACAAATTCTACTTGCAGGTTGCAAATTTACAAGCTTTGCATTAGTTAATCTTAACTGCTTACACAATTACCAGATGCTTTCAAGAGCATATATTTATTGCTCATGATAGTAACCCCTCTGGTTCTGGCCACCACAGAGAGCTCCGTGCTCAGCAAATCTTGTGAGTGGATAAAAAGCAGTCAGGCAAAAAATCACCAAGAAGGGTTTGCATGGCCAAGTGGTGGGTTGCAGGCCCTGAGCACCTGCAAACAATTGCCCAGCATAGCCTCCCTGCCATATGTTGCCCTGTACCTCCCTGCATTGCCTACTAACTTGACGAGTCTTTAAAGCAGTGTCTGATGCCACCCCGATACCATCCCCACCCCCCCTTCACCTCACAGTCTAGCCTAATCGCAATTGTCAGTTCAGCTGACGGTTGACTTAAAGATTTCCCAGGGCTTCACATACCAGGTGTGGAAGTCAATGTCCCCAGTCTCTCCTCTTCGAAGAAATCTTCATGAGCCAGTACTAGTACCCTGCCCCTGTCCTCCTCACTTGAGGCAGCGTGAGTTGGACCCATGGTTGTCAAGGTCTTAGGAGTGGAGGATGGCCTGGATATGTCGACCGTCTCATTTCACGGCGTTCAAGAATCTCCATTAGTGGGTGGAGGTGACGATAGTACAACATGTTATGCACAGGGGTGCCCTGCTGTTGAGCTCTTGCAGCTTCACATCAGAAAGCAGCATTCTGAATCTTGGCCTTCATCCTGCACTGGGCCGCTGTCTAGTTGTGCCCACACTCAGCAAGTCTCCTGGACACATAGAGGTATATAGGCAAGTTAGCATGTGGGCTGTTGTGGAACTGGATTAACACCTCAGGATCCCCCAGCACCCACACAAGGCTCTTAGTTTCTGCATAGAACCAAGTGGTCTTAGTCCTACATGCCCTACGTGCCATGGTCTGCTATCTTCTCGCCCTGGTTTGATCTCTCCCTGGTCTGCAATCTTATATCCTCAGCGTCAGACATCTCAGATCAATAAGGAGTACCCAAATCTGGGCAGCTATACTTGCAATGTGTAGGTCTTCAGGTGACCTGGTCAAGTAAAGTTCACCGCGCTCCAACCCTCTTTTTGGTGCACAATGTTTGGACAACAGACCCAGAAATGTTGTTTCTTATGGGCATACTTGTTCAGGATGGTTTGTTGCAATTTTTGGTGCAAAATATCTGGAAGGTGTAACTAATCAATGAGCTATATACTGACTGGTAGGCCAACAAGGGTCGCCCACAGGGTCCCTTTTGGCCATGCCACAACAGAGGGCTACCCACCAGTCACCCATGTGTCAAGACACCAGTCCCTGCTCACAGTTTCTTATATAGCTGGTGAGGGAATGAATGAATGCTGACAGAAATGACCTGCTATTCATAAAGCAGGCCAGCTTAATACTCAAGTGGGCTCACAGAAAACTGCTTGTTTTATGTAGAAACAGTGAGCGAATAAAGGGCATTGTACTCTGTATAATACAGATGTGCTGTGTATAATGGCTTAAATAAAGAACTGGCTATTTGGCTGGCATTACATCTCTAAATCCTTTCTCAGCCACACAGCACCATGCCTCTGTAGCACTGGGGGGGAATCTCCAGTACATCCCTGAGCACAGTCTTCCCCTTCACAGTGCACGGATGGAAGGGAGGGGGAGGAAGGAGGCACACGTTGCCCGCAACAGATAACAGTGGCCAGCACCCCTGCCTCTGTCAACCCCAGGCAGATTATGATTAGCAAGGGAACCCTGGATCCTGGCCCCATGTGCCCGTGAGTTAATCCAACCCTGGCATAAAACTAATAACCACTTCTCTGTTTTAAGTGGGCTCCCAAGCGCGGTTTCATTTGCCATTTAAACTAGCATGGGGTTCTCTGATTCCATATTTGCAGGCATTGGAACAACTTTGCCCCGTGTTTCCCCCCCACCCCACCTTTAGTTTGACCAGGGCATACATATGCCAGACTCAAGGATTGTGCCTGGGCCACTGCCAGGAAAGGGGCATCTGTGGTCCCAGTCAGTCGGGGGTGGGGAGGTGGTCAGGCAGGGGCCCCTGCAACTGGTGTCTGGGTCAATGGGTCACAGTGTCTGGGTCACTTTGGTTGGCAAAGGATCTTTTCCTCGTTGTGACTCCCCAGAACTGCTCTGGCTGTGGCAACAAGCCATTCAGAGCATGCCATTCACTGGTGCCAGCTGAAATTGCAACAGTTGCAGAACAAGTTAGCAGAAAATAGCTCCCCAGATGTTGCACAAAAGAAGCGGCCTTGAGGAACCACTGATCCCCTCCACCCTCCAATGAAACACCCTTTCTGGTTTGCTGTGACTGAAATTTCCTTTCCTCCCCCCACACACATATTCACATAACGGTTTTACAGAAAATCCGACAAAGTGTTCTGTGAGCCCGCAGGGCCATTAAGTGTGGCTGCCCACTTTATGAATATCAGGTCAGTTCTTTCCTCACCAGGTAAAACAGCACTAAAAGAAGATCAGAGCAGGATTAGGATTAGGATTAGTATGGCATGACTGCACCACCCTGGCCCCTTGAATTCACCAGCACAGCACACACACAGTCATGACAAGGTTCACAACCTTATTTATCATCCTTTTTCCCCAGAGCTGGGCAGGACCATGCCACTCACACACTGAGGAAGGTGTCAATTCCTACAGCTGTGTCATCCTGGGTATCAGGGGTTAGGGTCATGTAGCGCTGCGACAGGGATCCATCCAGCCATTAGCAGACGTTGTGTGGCAGGCCAGACTTGCCCCCCCATGCCACCGTACCTAAGGGTCCTGAACTAGGAGTGCAGGTATGCCTGAGGCACCAGCAGGATCATCAGCAGCAGCGTGTAGTGGCTCAGGCAACCTTCAGTTTGTACACACAGCTCATCATGCACCACCCCGGGAATATGCAGCAGTGGTATGCTTTGGGCACTTTGGCATCATGGTGGGTGACTGCCCCAGGGTACCTCCCCAGAAAGGCCCCTAGAAGGGTTGGTGGCTGCCCGGCAAGACCCTGGCAACAACTGTCCTGCAGCCCCACATGACCAAGGGGTGTGCTGCAGCAGAACAGAGTGGTTGTCCTGCAAGGCAGACAGCGGGATGGGGAAAAGGGTTTGGGAGCAGTGGCAGCAGTTACCTGCAGCCATCACCCAACTGGACGCTGGCCATAGTGGACCAAACTGGGAAGGGGGCAGCTCATCTGGCAGCCTTCTGGCTGCTGGATCTGACTGGTTGACTTATCTAGGGTTATCATATGTCCAGGTTTTCCTGGACATGTCTTCTTTTTTGGTTCCCTGTTCTCCATCCAGGCAGGTTTTTAAAATTCAAGCAAATGTCCAGGTTTTTGCTTTGCCTCCGCATTTCCCCAGCACTTGCAGCTTGGCTGCTTGGGGCTGGGGGTGAAGCAGCCTGTGGTTTAGGAGTGAGGGGCTGAGGCAGGGCATGGGCATATCACTGCCCCCCACCAGAATCATATATCCCTTCCCCCTCTCCTCCTTCCCCCCCACAGATGTCCGTTTTTTTGATACTGGAAATATGGTAATTCTAATTTACCATTCTCTCTGGGTACCCCTGTGCACGGCCAAGCCCTGGTCTGAGGAAAGGCAGTGGACAGCACTTGATGCAGAGCATCTTATCAGTGGAATGTTGCAAAATTTCACAAAAGGCTTCTGTTTCTTGGCTCTGCAGAACCAATATCTGTATGCAGGGGAGAGTCCAGCTCAGGGTCCCGAACATCTCAAGGTCACATGCAAAGAGACATGGCATGGGGTGGCCAAAGAAGGCTTTTCATCTGTGATGACTGACCAAAAGCCAGTTCCTTTTACAGGCACATATACTTAGTACAATGGGCATGGGGGTGGGGGGAAGGGAGCGGAGAGAACTGTCAGTTCTTGGACAGCCCATGTCCAAGTCCAGCTTTGGGCAGGGGAAGACTTCCCCAGAGGTGTTCAGTTAGCCTGTGGTGGGAGAAAACTCCCTGGGGTTCATTGTCTAGCTGCATAGGAACCAGACAACACGGGTAAAGTTTACTGCAGTTTATTTGCTCGAGCAATGACCATAAAGCCAGCAAAGAGGCAAAATGGCCCCCCCTAAAGGGTGGGATGATCTTTTATACTTTTTACAACAAAGCAAGACTACAGGGTTAACAAAAGCAATACTTGGGCGGTGCTTCACAAATCTTCATAACAGCATATTTCTATTAAGCTGAACTAGCACTTTTTAAAAGCTAAAAGTTAAGTAACAGTAACATTATGATACGTTAGCAAGAACTTGCAGTGGTAGATACTTCTTAAGGACACGATCACTGTACTTAGAACAATGGCTTCTTTGTCTTATCTTGTTCTTTGCTGTAGCTGATTTTACAGCACACAGACACAGATTCACTTGCTGCATTTTACTCAGAAAATGCTTAACACAGTTAAAATGATTACTTGACACAAGCAAAGGCTTAGCTATCATTCTGCCTTGTGGTCAGCAGCATTGCTAGGCCACAGGTCATGCCTTGTATTCAGCTGCAAAGCTAATACTTCTTAATAATCCAAATTATTGTTAACTTAACAGTATGCTATCAGAAAACTATTCTATTTCAGGGTAATAACAAACATGCTCACTACAGCCTGAACAGAGGAGTTCTTTTTTCCCAAATAAGTGCTATGGGCAACCAGTTCATGCTTAATATATCAATTATATTTAAATATTAAAATCAAAGTTTCTATCTGCTTTACTCCAGGTTCCATGTGTGTTATGGCCAAAGGGAGGGACTTGCATAGCCTTGATGGGCAGGCACTTTCTTTTTCAACATGGGTCATTATCATATACTCAAACCAGACTCCCTGGCTTTGTTCTCCTCAAGAGCAATAGCAGTTGACAGAGGCATCCATAGAGGGGTTTGTTAAACTTTTAAAACTGCAAAACCTGTTAAAATTGCAGGTCTCCTTTAGGGGTGGGGGAGAACAAAAATGTTGGGAGCCAAGGGGAGCATGGCCCAGGATGGCACCTTGGCCAGACACGTGTGGTAGGCATGGGACCAGCAGGGCACCATTTGCTGTTAAGGGCAAATTAAAGTGTTCCCAGGTGCCCACTTTAGGCAGCCAAGCAGTTACTAAGTCCTTCCAGGAACGAAGGGTGAATTAAAGGGTGACACATCACAGGGGGTCACCCTGGCCATGGACATGTGGAGGGGCATGGCACGGTGGGGTGCAGCATAGAGGGATGTGTGCTGCCTGCAGGATGCCTGCAGCAATGCAGAAGTCCTTGACTTTAGGAAAGCTGACTTTGACAAGCTCAGGAGGCTCATTGTCGAGGCCCTAAGGGACCATGACTCAACAGGAAGAGGAGTCCAAGAGGAGTGGTTGCTCCTCAAGGATCCTGACAGCACAAGGATTGTCCATCCCATCTCGGAGGAAGGGTAGCAAAAGGGCACAGCAACCCCCTTGGCTTAGCAGGGAACTTGAGGACCTCCTACACCTAAAAAGAGAGACTTATAAAGGATGGAAGGCTGGAATAACCACCAAGGAGGAGTACTCAGCACTGGTCCATGCCTGCAGGGAGCAGACCAGGAAAGCCAAGGCTGCAACCAAACTCCATCTGGCTTCACATATCAAGGATAATAAGAAGTCCTTTTTCAGATATGTAGGGAGTTGAAAAAAAAGCAAGGGTAA
>NW_005842709.1:370130-384391 GCF_000455745.1 Alligator sinensis
CCCAAATGGGACAGCTGATAACTGACACCAAGGAAAAAGCCAACTTGCTCAATGGGCACTTCGCATCGTCTTTCATCTGCCCAAAGGGACTGCCCTGCCTAGCATGACGTGGGACAGCCAGGGTGAGGGTGTATTTATACCCAGCATTGGTGTAGACCTTGTAAAGCAACACCTTGAGAGGCTGGAGACCTTCAAGTTAGCTGGCCCTGATAGATTACACCCTAGAGTATTCAAGGACCTGCCAGGTGTCATCGCCCAACCACTGGCAAAAATATTCAAAAACTCATGGTGCTCAGGTGAAGTACCTGAAGACTGGAAGAAAGCCAGTGTGGTACCTATCTTTAAGAAAGTAGATCCCGGGAATTACAGGCCAATCAGCTTGGCCTCAATCCCGGGTAAGATTCTGGAGAAAATTACCAAAGGGACCCTTCTTGATAAGCTGGCTGAGGGCAGCATCCTGAGGGACAGCCAGCATAGTTTTGTTATGGGTAGGTCCTGCCTGACCAATCTTATCTCCTTCTATGGCCAGGTGACATACCACCTGGACAAGGGAGAAGAGATTGACATCATAGATCTGGACTTTAAAAAAGCCTTTGATCTGGTGGCCCATGGTCTCATGGAAAAATTGGCCAACTGTGGCCTCAGCTATACCACAGTCCAATGGCTGGGATATTGGCTCCGAGGTCAGACCCAGAGAGTAGTAGTTGATGGTAGCAAATCATTATGGTGCTCCGTGACCAGTGGTGTCCCCCAAGGTTCTGTCTTTGGACCAGTTCTCTTCAACATCTTTATCAACGATGCAGACATTGGGACACTTAGTAAGTGGGCTGATACAAACCGGATGACGTTTAATACCGATAAATGCAAGGTACTCCACCTCGGGGGGAAAAAACCTGAAGCATGCTTATAGGCTTGACGGTGCTACACTCACTAGCACCACAGCTGAAAAAGACTTGGGAGTCATTATTGACCACAAGATGAACATGAGCCACCAATGCAATGTCATACCTGGTAAAGCAAACAAAACTCTGGCTTGCATCTATAGATGCTTCTCAAGTAAATCTCAGGATGTCATTCTCCCATTGTACTTGGCCTTGGTGAGGCCGCACCTGGAGTACTGCATCCAATTCTGGGCTCCACAATTCAAGAAGGCTGTCGAGAAGCTTGAGAGAGTCCAGAGGAGAGCCACACGCATGATCAGAGGGCAAGAGAACAGGCCTTATGAAGAGAGGCTGAGAGCCATGGGACTCTTCAGCCTGGAAAAGCACAGGCTCAGGGTAGACCTGGTGGCTGCCTACAAGTACATAAGGGGTGTGCATCAGGATCTGGGGGAACGTCTGTTCATCAGAGTGCCCCAAGGGATAACAAGGACTAACAGTCATAAACTCCTTCAAAACCGTTTTAGGCTGACATAAGGAAAAATTCCTTTACTGTCCGAACCCCCAAGTCCTGGAATAGACTCCCTCCAGAAGTGGTGCAGCCACGTACTCTGGACTTATTCCAGAAATGCTTGGGTGCTTATCTTGCTGGGATCCTTTGACCCTGGCTGACTTCCTGCCCCTGGGCAGGGGGCTGGACTTGATGATCTTCAAGGTCCCTTCCAGCCCTAATGTCTATGAAATCTATGAAATCTATGAAACATGAGTGGCCCTGCTCCTGTGCCCTGCCTTCAGCACCAGCACCACTATTATAGTATGCGGGCAACCAGTGTCAGATCTGCCCCTACCCCCCATCACCCAAACTCCATTCCGTCATACCCGAGTTACCGAGGTACCCTTGTTCTGTACAACCTCCCCCACCCACTGTCCACTTGTGGGGAAGTACTCCTTCTTATTACCACTATGTGTCTGAAGCAAACCAGGGAATGTTTGGCTTTGCTTACATCACCCAGCATGCAAAACCAGGTCTTATCAACCCTTCCCATTACAGCAGGCAGACATGGATGAAAAATAATTTTTATTAAACCAGAGCAGTTAATTTCTTGGCAATAAAATAACACAGGATGTCCATTCCCCAATTGCCTCTATAAACAGCAGCATTAACAACTAAAAACCCCTCTCCTGTCATATGCTGTTCTTTCCCGGCTGTGCACCCTCTGTCTTACCTGCCCCTTGTTCCCTGAAACATAGTGGTGCTCTTCTGGCCCTGCAAGAATTGGGGCACACCTCACTTCCAGACATTGTGGGTGTCCCTGAGGTTGTTGCTGCATGGGGTGGGGGAACAGGCTCAGTGGTCTCACTGCTAGTGACCTCCCAGATAGAGGCAAGCCTAGTGGATCTCGCATGCTTGCTTCTGGGGGGGACCCACTTCTGAATCGGGGGCTTGTTCACATGCTTAAGGATCTCTTCCTTAATCACTATGCAGGTCTCCTTGAGACCTGTGTGGCACCATGAGGCCAACTCAAGGAATTGTTTTGTGATGTCTATGATATCCTTCAGAATTCCCTAGTACCTGCCGTGCTTTGTGTCTTCCTCTATTTAAACTGTCTAAGCACCTCTCAGACTTCATCCTGCCAGTCATCTGCAGTGGTCGCATGATTGCACAATCTCCACCAAAGACTCCATCATGCTCTCTCTGGAGCATTGCTACCTGCAGCAGAATTCCTGCATCTGCTCTGCTCCAGTGCAAGCTGGTGTCCATGGTTTGGGCACACATCCCCAGCTTCCATTGGGTGCAGTAGCTGGTAACAGGAATTGGAGAACAAAGTATTTGTGGTCAAAGATCACATCCCCAACTGTTAAACAAAAGGTTAACCCCCACCTAAGCTACTAGGCATGCTCTCCTGAATACCTCCCTGCTCCCTCATCCCTCATCCAGCTTGGACACTCCCTGGCTGGACACTCTGGCCAGGAGGGGGCATTTTGCAGCTGGCCAGGAGCAGCGGGGGTTTGCAGCCAGCTGAGCACTCCGGCCAGGAGAGGATTTTCAGTCTCCCTGCTCCCAGCCAGAGTGTTTGTCTGGCTGTAAACCCCCACCACTCCCAGCCAGCTGCAAACTCCCCCTCCCAGCCAGAGTGCCCAGTTGGGGATTGCCCAAGCTGCCTGGGGGCTGAAGGAGCGGGGAGGTTTTCAGTCGGCCAGGCACTCCAGTTTGCAGCTGGCTGGGAGCAGTGGGGGTTTGCAGCCAGCCAAGCACTCTGGCTGGGAGTGGGGAGGCTGCAAACCCCCTCCTGGCCAGAGTGCCCAGCTGGCTGCAAATCTCCCTGCTCCCTCAGCCCCTAACCAGCTTCCCCTCCCAGCCCTGCCCCACAACCCCAAGTCCCACTTACCAGCAGCAAGAATAGTGAGCCTGAAGAGAAACCTCCGGTAAATGCAAGTGTCGGACCCCTCCTTTCCCTCTCCCTCTGCCCCTTGGGGCAGGGTTGGGGCTTTCCCACCCCTTTTACAAACAGCTTTTGCAGGCTGGAACTCTGCCAGCCTGCAGAACTCTTTGCAAAAGCAGGGAAATCCATGGGTTTCTCCGCTAAAAGAGAAAATCCACATTTTCTCTGCTAAAAACAGGAACTCCGTAGTTTTCTCTGTTTTTCCATGGGAAATGGAAAACCCAGATCTCTGGTCATCATCAGTAGCCAGGAAGGGCCAGTAACCAGGAAGGGCCAGTAACCAGGCTGACTACCTGCCTGGCCCCCTCCCTCTCACTCTCCCACCATGCAGCCCTCCATCCATCCTTATCATATCAAGGGATTACTGAAGGGACCTTGGGAGCATATTGTGAATTGGTATGTTATCCTATCGTATTGTGTTTGCTGGCAAGGACTGTACTGTAAAAACATGTATTCACCAGTTGACTACCAATGGCATTGCTGAGTAAAAACAAAATGTCTATACTGGTTTAGCTTTATTGTGATTTCTTAATTGAATTGATTGCAATTCAATTTATTGCGAAAAAAATTAAGATGAGGAACAAAAAATTCTGATTTATGCTTGCTCCTGCTTGATTTCAGGACATGGACCTGGGAGCAGGGGAGTGGTTTGAAGCCAGCTAGGGGTGGGAGTGCAGTAGCTTCACAGGCTGGACACAAAGCTGGTCAGGGTCTGTATTTCAGATTGGTTGGCCTCCCCTCCAGGCACCTCAATAATATGTCTGGGGATAGCCATCTGCTACATAACACTTCTGGCCTCTTTATAGCGTGCAGAGTGCTTTTTGAAACCCTGGCCTTGGCTAATTAGCAGCTCCCTGCTTAACTGAGACCCATCTGATGAGGACATGCCAATACCCAGTGTAGGAGAAGGAGGTATTACAAATTTCTTGAATTTGGATGAAAAGAAGTTCTCCCATGGTGATGCTTTCTTTGAATACACTTGATTCTGCAGAGGCCTAGAGGTAGCTGAAGAGATTACCTTGGTCTGCCTTGGGAGTGCTACTCCTTGTTGCCCTCTCACCTTTTCCCTGTCCTTTGAGAAAGCTGAGAGGAGAGATATGGCAAAGGAGGACAAAGCAATCCTGAACAAAATCTGATGAGCTCTCTCCAGGGGGGGAGTGGGTTGCAGTTGACAGGGGGGATGGGAGCGGTCTGTAAACCCGGCTCCGAAAGGTGCTGCATGAAGAATTTTGTAAAGAAAACACTGCATTGCAAAGAAAACGTTAAAAAAAATCATTGTTGCATCGCACCTCCCATAGCAGTACAGACTGCAAAGAAAAAACTCAAAAAAAAAGAAGCTGTTTTGGAGCTGTGACAGTAGGTGTTAACCCCAACCCCCAACCCATCTTGGCAACCATGCATATGAAATGCATTATGATGCATTAGAAGACATACAAAAAACTAGAACTCTTGGTTCCAAAATGATACCTTTTATTAAACCAACTAGGAAATCGCAAGAAAATTGTCCTTTCTGCAAGCTTTCAGGATCAAAGTTCCTTCGTTAGGCTCTGGGAAAAGCAGAGATGGTACAAGATGGTAAAAAGTCCCCATAGGTAGGAAATAAACTTCATTTTTGCACAAGTGCAGCAGGTGCAGCATGTGGTAAGTTTTCCTTTGAGGGGAGCACATGTTAACATGTTAATATTTTGGGGTAACTTGCGGCTCTCTTATAATTTCCCTCCAGAAACACAAGAGATGGCTGATGCAGCATGCCAGACCCCTCCACTAGGATATGCAGCTGCAAGAAGAATGTATTGGTATTATCAGACAATGCGTGAAGAAATCTCCCATGGGAGATTTTGTGGCCTGTAGGGGGAGGTGAAGAAGGTGGGTTTGGGAGTATGGGGCAAAACCTGTCTTTTTTCTTCCCTTGCATGACAACAAGAAAAGAACATTGCTGAGCTTGTGTTTGCCTGGTTTTTGTGTCTTCTGTTTATTTATTTTTGGGTTATTTATTTATTTATTTATATTTATGTGCCCACCTGGTCTCGAATATGCACCCATGGGTTGCCTTAGCACATGCACCTGGTGTTGGGTGCCGTGTGGGCTCTTGTGACCTCTGGAGTGGTCCTCAATCACCCCGGGAAAAGCCCAGAAACTTATCTGCCACAACTTTGATCGAATCTTCAGAGGTGGGTTCAGAGTTAAGGACTCTCCCAGGTAGGTCACGCCTCCTGTTGGGTATCCATGGGGCTCCACCTCCCCTCCATCCCTTCCATATGCCAGCCTCCAGGATGAGTCACTTGGTCTTCATGTGGTGTCCCCTTGCTCTTCACAACACCTGAACTGTGACCTGGTTCTTCCCTGTCCCTGTGCTCCCAGGGTGGCTGGATCACCCTGACCTCCTGGTGTTTCTTCGTGGCCATTTGGCTGCCTGCCATGGATCTGAGGCAGCTCCCATCTCCTGGAGTGTTGCCCGTGCCCCAGCCAAGACAACAACCAAAAAAAAAAAACCCACAAAGAAAAAAAAGGAATCCCAGCACATAAAAAAAATAAAAAGAAAAAAAAGAAAAAAAACCTGAGGGAGTAGGCTAGCAGCCACTCCTCCCTCACAGCCTCTGTGCCTGGGGTTTAGGCTGTCCCCCAACGCTGCTCCAGGTCCTCCCTCCTGCCAAGGACTGCTCTTCCTTCCCTGACACCGGCTCTTCAGTTGCACGCTGGCACTGCTTGTGCTTGGCATGGAGAGCACATTCCTCACCGGCCATCTCCTCCACTCTTTGTCTGTTTCTGCCGGTGCCGGCTTTTATCCCGTCCGGGCAGTGTTCTGCAATGTCAGCTGCCCAAGCTGGTTCCAACTGGAAGTAAGCGCAGCTTACAAACCTCACAGGCATTTCTTCTCGGTGTGGCTCATCCCACACTTCCTGGTCTGAAATTGGTGAGTTTGCCCTGGTTTCAGGGCTTTCCTTGTAGGGATGGGCCTCCCCCGTCCTACCACAGGGAGGGTTCCCATCCCATGGTGACTGTCTCCCTAGTTAATTTAAAATAAAGGTTTTCTTTTGCAATGTTCCAGATTTCGTGTGATTTTTGCATACGTGGATTAACACACAGGCCAACTGGGCCCCTGGCTTGGCATGGATGAAACTGGTACCCAGGCTGGCTCAGGCATGCATGACGTGGCATCCCTTGACTGCCAGTTACCAGGCAGCAGGACATGACCATACCAGAGCCCTGGGAGTAGCTGGAGCCTCAGGTGGCAAGGAGCAGAGTTGGGCGCAATGCATGACTGGGACCTGGAGGCTTCAGGACAGTCCCAGTGCAGCCAGGTCCTGGCCCAGCCTGACCATGATCCTGTTATTAGCCAGGTGCTGCTACAACCACACTGAGCCACAGCGGGCTGAAGACCTGCCCCCAGACCTTGGTCTGCAATGCATGTGCCCACCAGGCAGTGGCTCTGCACTCCCAGCACTGGCTCCAGAGTGGACCTGCAGGTGGGGGAGGCTGCAGGTCCTGCCCCAGACCTCAGAGGCAGCATGTGTTCTCCATCCACTGTTCCCATTGCGCCGGCCAGGGACAGAGCCCGAGGCTGCAGTGCAGGACATGGATCGGGGTGCCCCAGGCGATGAGGATGTGAAGGGATTACTGGTTTGCCAGTGCTCTCTGCTGTAATTGAGTACAAAAAAGATCAGCGGGGTGGATTGTTATGCCGCATCCCCTGCTGTAATTTACTGTGAATTGTGTACTGAAATTGATTTGATTTAAAAGCTGTCACTTATACACAGTGGTGTAACAAATTAAAACACATCTCCTGTTTCACTTTTAATAAAGCTGTTTAATTTAGTGAGGATTAAACCCCCATCACACGTACAAGTGCCCACTGGTAATACCCAAGGCAGGGCAGACTCCTTATCCCTCTCCTTAGCTGCAGTAGCTCTTACAGAGCCAAGAGCAATTACAGTTGGGAGGACAGGCCTCAGAGATCCCCAAGGTGCAGATCAGTGGAGAGGTAAGGAGACATTTTCCTATTGTTCCCTTTGACCGCAAGAGCATTTAACATGAAGGTCCCATTTCTGGACCCAGCATTAATAAGGAGTGAGTGTCAGTTCCAGATTGCTTGGGCTGTGCTATAAAAAAGCTATAACAGCTCTCCCTGAATTTACCTGCTTGTGTATCTGGGACTCTAGAGGCAGTAGCTGCAACATCTTCTGTTAATGTTACAGTCTGTGCACACATTTCAGCAACACCCTCTGCCATGTCTAGCAGTCATTTATATTTTAAGCCGTCATGCTTACTGATCATTTATTTATTAACACTCATTAGCATCCACCTCCAGAGTCCTTGCTCTTGGTTGTTGTCTGCTATTATAGTGTGAAGGCTCTGTCTTGTAGTGTTATACTGAAGGGCATCTAACTAGGTTCATGATTTCAGAAGCCCAGGACAATCATAGAAAGGGATATATGTTAGGGGAGTGTGAAACGGGCCATAATCAATTTGGAATCGGCCTGAATTTGTTGATTTGGATCACTGTCTCTGATTCAATTTGGCCAAATCTGAATCTGAAGATTCGATGCTGATTCACAGAATTGGCAATTTGATCATAGACAGCTTTAAATGTTTTTTCTACATACCTTGTGGTACCAGGCATGGCTTGTGAATGCTGCAATACTGGGGCAGATGGAGTATCCCACAGAAGCGTATGGGGGGCCCCCGTGTGCTTGGTGACGAACCTGTGTCTGCCAGGGAGTGCGCAGGGGGGTGCCCTCTACCCCCCTAGCTCAGCAATTGGCCACAGGGGGGACCCTGGGTTCACCTCCAGACCCAGGAGGCACCAGTTGTTGAGCCAGGGAGGCATGGGGGGGGGCCCAGTGCACTCTACAGCAGACCTGGAAGTGCAGTTCAAATGCACCAGTAAAAAGCATGCATTTTGCGCAGCACACCCTCTGTTTGGAAAGCTGTGCACCCTCTGCAAACTTTTTGCCGCCCTTCTCTGCAAAGTCCTTAGGCACGGCTCACCTACTCAGTTTGCAGCCAAGCAAAACTCTGCAGCTGTTATATAGTGCTTTATCATTAACAAATGAGGTGTTGAGGAATCACAGACTCATAGAAAAGGAGGGCAGGAAGAGAACTCCAGAGGTCATCTTGTCTAATCCCCTGCCTGAGGCAGGATCATCCCTATCGAAACCATCCCATACAAGTAAGGACTTATATTAATGTAACCCTGGCAGCTGCGCTACCTGCAGCCATGTCCAAATTTTTGGGATCCTGGGGTGCCAATAGGTCTCCGTCTACTCCCACTCTGTCTACAGGCTGGGAGCCTCCACTCATTGGAGTGCTCTCCCATGGTCCTCCCCACACCAAACCACACACTAAATCATTTTTTTATAATAATTATTTATAATCATTTATTATTTACAATAACTGAGAGACCGACAAATTCAACATCCCATAAATTACAAACAAAATATTTTCAGTGAGTTCAATAATAATCTATACCAGCAGATAAAGCAAATACTTATCATCTAACAAAAGCAATTATGTTATTAACTGTAACACTCAGGCAACTTATACCAGGATTTCCTGGTAGCAAAAAACCCCCAAAAAAACAAAACTGGCAAAAAAGCAGTGCAAAACATGCCAAAGTGGCGAATGCTGGGACAAATGCAGAGACAAATCCATCTCTGCGTGCTGTGAAGCCCCGGTTCCGAGGCACCATGAGACCCAGCCAGCCACTCCCTGGTTGGCTGGGGAACAGCGTGCCTTGAGATGGGGGAGCAAGGCAGCCCTGGGCTGACTCCACATACTTCAATGCAGGAGCTCTTCAGTTGAGCCCTCACGCTGAGGCACGCAAATACAGGGGAGCAGCCAGTCCAAGGCTACCAGGAGATCCCAGTGTAAAAAAAAAACCATGGGAAAAACCCATCGTGGTGCATGCAGCAGCAGTGTGCGCTGCCAGAAATGGAGCCTCAGGTACGAGCCTCTTGCAGCCCCAGCAGAGCCTGCTGAGTTGCCAGCTCCCACAGGCAACACAGACGACGCTGTAGCTACCACCCTCGCTCTCCCTAAGACTAAACGCAAAGTGTTTGTCATGGGAGACTCCATCCTGAGGGGGACTGAGGGGGTAATCTGCCGCCCCGACCCCTTAGCCTGGGAAGTTTGCTTCTTCCCGGGAGCCTGAATCGAGACTTTGCGGAGAAGATCCCTAAGCTCCTCCAGCCCACTGACCACTATCCCATGCTCCTCATCCATGTGGGCATCAATGACACAGCTCGGGGTGCTCCCAGCTGGGTCATGAGGCGCTACAGGGATTTGGGAGCGGGGCTAAAGGGTCTGGGGGCACAGGTGGTGTTCTCTTCGATCCTCCCAGTCTCGGGCTATGGGCTGAGGAGGGAGAGGAGGATCCAGGTAGTGAACCAAAGACTGCAGCGCTGGTGTCATCAGGAAGGCTTTGGCTTCCATGACCACAGTCCGCTCTTTGGAGAGAGAGGCAGCAAGCTGCTGGGAAGAGATGGCCTCCACCTCTCTCCCCTGGGGAGGAGGCTCTTCTCAGCCAGACTGGCTAACCTGCTCCACCGGGCTTTAAATGAAGCCAGCCAGGGGATGGGGGGACTACCGCCACTGCTGGCCCACTGAGCGGCTCTTGCAAAGCCAGCAGGCCAAGGCACATAAGGGAGCCCACCCCAGCCTCAGCCCTGGAACAAACTGTAGGCAGGGCATGGGCCCCTAAGAGGACACTTGCATGTCTATACACAAATGCCAGGAACCTGGGGAATAAACAGGAAGAACTTGTTGTCCTGCTAAATGCAAATAACTATGATGTCATAGGGATAATGGAGACCTGATGGGACTCCACCCATGACTGGACTGTGGGTATAGACGGCTATACCCTGTACAGGAGGGATCGAGTGGACGAAAGGGGTGGGGGCGTAGATCTCTATGTCAAGGAAAGCTACAAGCTGACATTGGCACCCGCGGTGGATGACTTGAGACCCTCTGGGTTAAAATCCGTGGGGAACACGGCACAGGGGATACTATGGTGGGAATCTACCTCAGACCCCCTACCCAGGGTCAAGAACTTGTCCAGGAGTTCACCAGGGAATTGGCTGAGGTCGCACACTCCCGGTGTATGGTTGTCATGGGAGACTTTAACTACCCAGACATCTCGTGGGAGGAGCACTCGGGCAAATCCGAGCGGTCGCAAAGCTTTCTCTCCTGAGTGGATGAGCTCTATCTGATGCAGGAAGTCTATGGGCCGACAAAAGGTAAAGCGCTGCTTGACCTCATACTGGCAACCGGGGATGACCTAATCAGTGACCTAACGGTCGAAGGGAAGCTGGGTGACAGTGACCATGAGCTGATCACCTTCACCATCTGCCATAAAGCTGGCAAGTCAGTCAGCAATACAGAAGTCCTCGACTTCAGGAAAGCTGACTTTGACAAGCTAAGCAGGCTTGTCAGTGAGGCCCTAAAAGGCCACAACCCAATGGAGAAGGGAGTTCAGGATGAGTGGTTGCTCCTCAAGGGAGCAATCCTGGATGCACAAGCAAAGTCCATCCCGTCTCAGAGGAAAGGCAGCAAAAGGGCACAGCAGCCCCCTTGGCTCTCCAGGGAACTAGCAGACCTCCTGCATCTTAAAAGGAAGACCTACAAAGGATGGAGGACTGGAACCTCCACCATGGAGGAATACTCTGCACTGGTCCGGACCTGCAGGGAACAAATCAGGAAAGCCAAGGCTGCAACAGAACTCCAACTAGCTACAAATATCAAGAACAATAAAAAGTCCTTTTTTAGATATGTGGGGAGCTGGAGGAAAAGCAAGGGCAACATTGGACCCCTGCTAAACCAGATGGGGCAACTGACAACTGATGCCCAGGAAAAAGCAAACTTGCTAAATGGGTACTTTGCGTCAGTTTTTCACCAGTCCCATGGGATGGCCCTGCCCACTATGGGTCAGGGAGGCCCAGGTGAAGGAGATTCCTTGCCCTCCATCGAAGCTGACCTCGTGAAGGAACACCTTGACAGGCTAGATACCTTCAAGTCAGCCGCCCCGATGGTATACATCCAAGGGTACGCAGGGAGCTGGCGAGCATCACAGCTCAGCCCCTGGTACGGATGTTTGAGAGCTCCCGGAGCTCTGGTGTAGTGCCCGAAGATTGGAAGAAGGCCAATGTTGTGCCTGTCTTCAAGAAAGGAAGGAAAATAGATCCAGCGAACTACAGGTCCATCAGCCTGACCTCTATTCTGGGGAAGGTCTTGTAAAAGATTATCAAGGAGGCCATCCTATCAGACTAGCTGAAGGCAATATCCTGAGGGATGCCCAGCATGAGCTGGTTGTGGGTAGGTCTTGCTTGACTAATCTCATTTCCTTTTATGACCAGGTGACATCACCTAGACAAGGGGGAAGAGATCAACATTGTATATCTTGACTTTAAAAAAGCCTTCGATCTGGTATCCCATGATCACCTCTTGGCTAAACTGGCTAACAGTAGCCTCGACCTCACCACGATCCGTTGACTGAGGAATTGGCTCCGTGGTCAGACCCAGAGGGTAGTGGTCGACGGGAGCTAATTGTCTTGGTGCATTGTGACCAGTGGGGTCCCTCAAGACTCTGTCCTAGGGCCTATACTATTTAACATCTTCATCAGTGATGTGGACGTTGGTGTCAGAAGTGGACTGACCAAGTTTGCTGACGACACCAAACTCTGGGGTAAAGCATCCACACCTGAGGACAGGAGGGTGATCCAGGCGGATCTTGACAGGCTCATGAAATGGGCCGACGAGAACCTGATGGTGTTCAACACCGAAAAATGCAAGGTTCTCCACCTTGGGAGGAAGAACCTGCAGCATGCTTATAGACTTGGTAGTGCTACGCTGGTTAGCACTACAGATGAAAGGGACTTGGGGGTCATGGTTGACCACAAGATGAACATGGGCCTTCAGTGTGATGCTGCATCTAGTAAAGAGAGCAAAACGCTGGCTTGCATCCGTAGATACATCTCAAGCAAATTCCGGGACGTCATTCTCCCGTTGTACTCGGCCTTGGTGAGGCTGCAGCTGGAGTACTGCGTCCAGTTTTGGGCTCCACAATTCAAAAAGGATGTGGAGAAGCTTGAGAGGGTGCAGAGGAGAGCCACGCGCACGATCAGAGGTCAGGAAAACAGACCTTATGATGAGAGGCTGAGAACCATGGGGCTCTTCAGCCTGGAAAAGCACAAGCTCAGGGGTGATCTGGTGGCCACCTATTAGTTTATCAGGGGTGCTCATCAGGATCTGGGGGAACGTCTGTTCACCAGAGCACCCCAAGGGATGACAAGATCGAACGGACACAAGATCTGCCACGACCGATTCAGACTGGACATAAGAAAGAACTTCTTCACTGTCTGAGCCCCCAAGGTTCGGAATAGACTGCCGCCAGAAGCGGTTCAAGCACCCACTTTGAATGCCTTCAAGACACATTTGGATGCTTATCTTGCTGGGATCCTACGATCCCTGCTGACTTCTTGCTCCTGGGGCAGGGGGCTGGACTCGATGATCCTCTGGGGTCCCTTCCAGTCCAAATGTCTATGAAATCTATGAGCCTGGCCAGCCAGAGCCACGCTCTGGTTGCCAGTCAGGCTACGAGCAGCCAGATCAGTGCCACTGCTGCCCCAGGACCCCAGATAAGCCTGCTAAGGCCAGTATAGGTGCTGGCCCCATAGTTCCCTACCCCACTGGGGATGCTTTGCCCTGTACCAAACCTCATGTGTAAGGGAGTACACAGCAGTAAAAAGCAGTGGCACAAATCTGTGCTGCTGCTATTTTGGTCACAGCAAACACACACCCCTGCATGTCGGGACACACCCAGGATATCCAAGAGGACCATGACCTCACTAGAGAGGAAGGCATTACTTCTCTCCACAGTCCATACAAGTCCGACCATGGGGTAAAATTCCTTCCTGATCACAAATTTGGTGATCTGTCTGACCCTGCGCAAAGAGGCAAGACCCTCCAGCCAGGAATTTCTGGATTTTAATTCCAGCAGGAACATTTCCACACCCCAGTTAAAGTCCCCAGTCTTGGTTGCAGCCAACACCCAATGCTTCTGAGGAAGATGACCTCCCACCCAACCTCTGATACTTGTAGCAAAAGAAGGGGAGTGGGGGAAATTCCTTCCCAACACCTTGTAGCAACTAGCAAAGCCCAGAAGCATGGGAAATTCTAAGAACCCTCCATTCTGCTCTGCAACCTGGGAACAGCAAGAGTATTATGTATTTAATGCAAGATAGTTGCAACTGGGTGGAATGAGTTGGTGGGTCCCAGGGGTCCCAATTGCGAGATGTCCATTGTGACTTGTCCCCAGGAGGTGACCCAGCAGGGCCAAGAGTTGAAAAGATCCTTAAAGTCTACATGCCCCTATCAGTCCTAGCAATGGTTCTGGCAGGGCAGAACTGAAGCATATCTGAAGGAAGGAATAGGAGAGAAGATTGCCCTGCTTCTGCCTCACTGGCTGTGCTGCCACCATTGAGATTCAATAGGACAGACTAATTAAAAATACATGGTAACATTACTCATCCTCCACCCTCTCCAACCTGATATCATCCTGCTGTCCTTTCATGAAGAGGGAGGAGTTTGCAGGCTGCAGAGTATGTTACAGCATCAGCCATGGATGCTGGGCAGGTGAGTGCTGTAGGGACCTGCTTAGGGGTCTGCATGGTCCCTGAGGGGCTATCAGGTATAGCTGTTCTCTCACTGCAAACTGCCCTGTCAGGATCAGCTCAGCCTGACCACTGATCTGCTGCTTCTGACTCCTTGGCCTACGTGCCCACCACTTTCATATGAGGCTTACTGGGAAAAGATTCTGTTTGGAGCTGGCCAGTGGTCAGAGGCTGGGTAGCTGGCTTCCCTTATGCTTCTCACTCAGCTCCCTCGTGGTATGCACTCAGGAGCCCTTAGACCTATGCTTTCTCTTGTCTTTTCTTCCAGGTTC
>NW_005842709.1:384401-402146 GCF_000455745.1 Alligator sinensis
CAGCAGGTAGAGTGCCCCTGGGGAGTAAAGGGGGATGGTGTAAGCGGTTCCTTTAACCTACTGCCTTTTGCAGGCCATTTAGCTCTGGTATTAGTTCCTTAGGAAGTTCAGTGCCCACCAGTTCAGGCTCTTAGAACACAAACAGAACAAACCAAAATCATCTGCTTTCTCCAGACTTTAGAAGAGCCACTTTCTACTCTAGCTTTTCCCTAGCACAGCATCCTGGTTTCTCCTCCTTGCAAGCTATTTCCTCATAGCTTGCTCCCTTCTGCTCTCTCCTCTGACGTTTTAAGCTCCCAGTGGGACACTTCCTCATTTGCAGAATGCCCGACAGTTGGATGTTTTTAATAGGGCTGGTTGTCCTTCTTAAGGGAACAGACCATGCTGTTACAGAAGGGTCCCTGAGAGTCCTCAGGCCCTTTCCTAGGGAACTGACTTGCCAGTGGGTTTGGACCACTGTTCTGGGTGTCTGGTTTAAAGCTCCCCGTGCTGGGTGTGACTGAAAGCAGAAACCATTCCCTGCTGTTTGGGTCTATCTTCAGCCTGATGACAAAGGGGGCTGGTCAGGCTCCTGTTCCATGTGGTAATGTGTGGCCAGCCCTTGGAAGTAAGTGTCTCTTTTTGATGCCCGTGGTTTCCTGTTTGCTGAGATCTGAACTTCCCTCTTTAGTGATAATTAGGTTTAGTAAAAAGAGGCATACATGAATGAGAAAAACAGGTTCTATTCTGTAGCAGTAGGCAACCCTGGCAGACCTTAAGTCTATCTCTACTAACTGGTTACTCCCTAACTGAGAGACAATCTCCCAATTCCTGTATCTTCTAAATTAGGGAGGGTCTCTAAATTATAACTTTTATCATTACACCCTTTGTCTTGCCCCAGTACGTGATACAAGAGGAACCCAGGGCCATTTTCAAGCTGCAAATCTGCACATATTCCAGTTCTCTTGAGCAATCAGCACTTGCGTTGTTCTCTTAGCCACAGCTTCTCCTGTGGCCCAAGCCTGATCTTGTGGGTACTACTTCCTGCTCTGCTGCAGAGAAATAGCAGTCCAGTCCAGCTACCACCAGGTTCAGTGACCTATTCCACTACCCAGAGCAGATGCAGAGCAAGCCCAGAGGGGCCAGGAGGAGGCTGATGAGCTTTGTGAAGGGGAATGGGTTTGGGGCAGTGAGAGGTTATAACATCAAATGCAGTCTGGAGTCACTGAGTGAAATGCCTGTGGAAATCTGTGCCATGTTCACTGTGTTGTAAATGGTAGGTTGGATCACTCATTTTAGACACCTCCTGATGGCAGAACAAGGCACCACACAAGGGTCTTCTTGATCCTTTCACCTCCATTGTTTGACTTGACTTCGCTGCTCAGTCTGAGCCTTGCCTGTCAGATGCCCTCCACCCACAATGCAAGTCTGAACATATATATGAGCCCCATTGTGCCTGGTGGTAGAGGAGACTGAACTTAAAGACACCAAACTGGAGCTGAGCAGTGAAGGGACTCATCAGCCCCTACCTGCCTCTGCTGGAGTGTGGTCTCCCAGAGCTAATGCTATGATACAGTCCCAGGCACCACTGAGCTGTGAGTACATGGTTGTGGGGGAGAGGAAGAAGCCACTTCCCCAAACTGCCTCCTTACTTCATGTTTCAGGCCTGGAGAAGCATGAGAGTCTCATGATTGTTAATGAAGATGCCAAACAGTTGATTTTCAAGAACAAGGCAGACAAGGGAATTCAGGTGAGAGGCTGGGGGGCAGCAGAGCTGGGGCCTCAACCTGGCCAAGGGTGGGGAGGGGAGTGGGGTTTCAGGGTAAAGGCTAACACATGGAGCCAGTGTCACATGTCAGGTACAGGTGTCCAGCAGATGTTTGTGTAGGATGGTTGCTTGTGTCCAGAATGTGACTTAGTGACTATGTCCAGGGAAGGAGTTGACCCACCCTTCTGAGCCCCCCAGCCAGGCACAGGACAAAGCAGTGATGCTGAGTTCTTTTTCCAAATCTGCCTTTGAGCCTTTAAGCTTCAGAGAGTCCCCTGCCCTACTGTGTTAGGAAGGGGGCCCCGGGGATATCTCAGGCCCAGGGCTCGCTTGTAGGCCTGGTTCATTGCAGCTCTTAGCCCTGCTCCCCTCCATGCCATCCTGCTGTGCTAGGTCTGCCTCCTGCTCTCTACTAATCTACAGCTCTAGATAGAGCACAAGGGAGCAGGTCACTGAAGGCTCATCCCCTGTTCAGAGTAGGGAAGGACCACATGTGGAACCATGGATACAGGCCCACTGTCTCCAACTGGAAGTGATACTCCCACACCCAACACTGGGGGCAGAATGTCCTGGAGGTTAGGGAGAGCTGGCGAGAGGGCAAGGCAGGAGAACAGGTAAGTGGGATTGAGCACTAACTCAATTGTCTTTTCATTCCAGGATGGCAGCTTCACATTTGACAGCATCTTTAGTCTGGATGCCGAGCAGGTACA
The DNA here is from genome assembly GCF_000455745.1 of Alligator sinensis. Lineage (NCBI taxonomy): Eukaryota > Metazoa > Chordata > Crocodylia > Alligatoridae > Alligator > Alligator sinensis. The sequence continues at coordinate 386,859 of NW_005842709.1, forward strand.
GTAGGTTCTAGGCATGTCCAAGCTGGGAAGGGAGAAGGCCTAAGGCCTCGTAACCCTAAAGCCTGAACCTTAGATTGAAGGCAATCTACTAGGGCAAGCCATGAGCAGATCCATCTGTCCTGTGGCTCTGTCTAGACCAGAGGCAGGCAATTATTTTGGGCGGAGGACCACTTACCGAGTTTTGGCAAGTCATCGAGGGCCGCATGGGTAGCCCTGCCCCTTGATAGGTGCCCCAACCCCTGGTTGCCATCTTGGGATCAGAAGCTCCCTAACCCCTGACCTTTGCCACCAGAAGTCCCTCCCCTTGTCCCCCAGAAGTACTATTTTCAGCAAGGGGGTTTGCCATCTTGGAACCAGAAAAATACCAAATTATATTCTAAAAATCAAACATGTACAACATTCGTTAATTTAATTTCAAAAAATATTTTTGTCCTGATTTACACGTGTTTGTGTAGTGTTCATAGAGGTGATAGTATAATAGCTTAAAATGAAGTCATACTCTTGTATATTGTAGGAGGGTGGGTATAGGTTTGTGGGTATGTGGGGTGTGGGGGAGAGTGTGGGTACATGTGTGGGATTTATGGGGGTGGATAGGCATGAGTGGTGTGGTTGTGTGGGGTGTGGGTGTGTGTGGATTTTGTAGGGCGCTGTGAGTGTGTGGAAGGAGGGTAACTGGGGAGGGTTGTGGCTTGCGTGGAGAAGGAAGGCTTGCCTGCAGCCCACCCCCCACCCCACGGCAGGCAGAGCCCCAACCAGCACTCCTGCAAGCCCAGGCTCCGCGCTCCTGCTGCTCCTGGTCCCAGGTCACCAGTGCAGGCCCTGTACTCCTGCTTGCTGCCACTTTCCCCCGTTTGCCACCACTGTCCTTCTGCCACTTCTGCATCTCTCCCCTCCCCCTCACCACTCCGGCACCACATTTCAGCTGCTCCTGCAGTCCCAGTGATGGAGCTGGGAACCAGGTGGTGCTGGAGCCGCTGGCGGGTGAATGGGGGCGGGGGCAGGGGAGGAGTGCGGAAATGGCTGGGGCAGGTGGGGGGAAGGGGCAGTGAGCGGGTGCATGGAGCACAGCAACAGCTGGGCGGGAGCATGGGGGCCTGTGCTGCTGCACTGGGGCCAGCACCAGTGGGGCCCAGAGCAGGGTAGCAGGTGTGTGGGGTCTGCCCTGGCAGGGGCCTATGGAGCTGGGCTGGTTCCTTCTCTCCCTGCTTGAGCAGCGCAGCCCAGCTCCATACAACCCCTGGCAGTCCAGACGCCATGCTCTTGGGCAGAACCTGCTGCTTGGTGCAGAGGAAAGCAGCTCCCCCCGTTTCGCCACTGCCAGGCAGTTTTAGCTGAGTCAGTCACTTGGAGCCCACACAGGGCTGCCTGTGCATGCTCTGCACTGCCACCACTGCCCCACAGGACAGCCCTGCGTGGGCTTCGGGTGGCTGCACCAGGAAGTCCTGGGGGAGTCCGGGGGGAGTGGTTAGGTTCAATCATTGATGCTTTCATCCCAAATACTGCACAGGGTGACCTATCTCCCTTAGTGATGAGGCTGGCTCCCAGCAGATATTCATTTGAAGTTCCTGCATTCCATGAGAGGCCATGATATTCCAGCCTGCTTTTCCAGGGACAGACTGGCCTAGGAGCTTGCATTAATGAAAGTCTCCCAGCCCAGGTGGTAAATGCCCTGTAGTTTAACTGGATGAGCACATTTTAACAGTCTGTGTAGATCTACCCCTCCTGAGAACCAGCATCAGAACCCACAAAAGACATCACCAACCCTTCCAATCTATGCTAGGGATGTTTTATTAGCAGAGGGTGCTCTGGAGAGAAGCATCACCCTGAGGTTTGGGACTGTTGCCAAGGGTCTTGCCTGCTACCCAGCAACTAGTGTTTCTGACCACTATCCATTTCTTCTTTAATGCCTGGGTCCTGAATCCCTCCCCTAGCTGGGATGTTGTCTGTGAACCACCCTTGAAGGATTAGATAGCATTAGAGTGATGCTGTAGTCATAATGGTTCAGGAAATTTGTGTGTGGCAAGGATTTTTTGATGGTGATATTTTTTATTAAATGCATGGTTGGAAGGAATGAGACAAGGTCTTGAATCAAATGCATTCTTCTTTGGGTCAAAGCTTTGCATTTAAAAACTTGTTTAAGTCTACACTAACCATGCAATTAATCCAATAAAAGATACCACCCGCAAGAATCTTTGCTTTCCAGGATAAGGTGTTCTTGGAGCTATTGAGACCCCTGCTGGTGATGGTGCCCCTTGGCTACAGTGTGTCTCTGTTGCTCTGGGAAGCCAACCACTCCAGGACCGAGTCACAGTTCCACAGCACTGGATGGCAGTGTAGCATGGTCCAGCAGGTGAGGACACTGCGTGAGAAGCTCCTGCTATATCCCATGGGACCCCTTGCCTTTCAGATGTTCAGGATTGATATTTCACCCCAGCTTCCTTCACCCAAGGGCATAAAGTGAATGTTTTGCCTGCAGGTTGCCTAGGGCAAGAAGAAATATGCTCAGGTGTACTGGGCACAGTTTCTTAGAGGTGCATTAGACAGTGTCCCAGGGGTCAGGGAATAGCTGTGGCAACTGGACACAGTCCCTGGACCAGCATCCAAGAGGTCACAAAACAGTCTGGAGTCCACTAGATATGGAGTCCCAGAGGTCAGGGAGCAGCTGGGGGCCAGTGGTTAGTGTCCCATGAGGCCATCTGATGCCATCCCAGGGTAAAGGGTAGCCAGGGGCCAGCATTGTGCTTATTCTGTAGTCTGTTGCATCCACCTGAGTCTTGTAAGAGTGCAGGGAAGGAGGGAGGAAGCCTAGGGACACTACTGTTTCTGTCCTTGTCCCTCATGCAGTATGGTTCTAGATCTGAGCTCCCAGCTCACTCAAGGGGACCCCAAAATCCATGGGAGTTGCCCTTGGGTGTCTGAGGGAAGACCTGATTCCAGTATCAGAAAGAACCCTCAAGAAAAAGTATGTGGGGCCTGGGGAGCAAACCAAAACCCTCTGAGCATTTGTAATCCTTCTCCAGGTGATAGACACCATCTTCCAGGAGCTTGAGACCTTAGGGGGAAGTGTAAGGGATCTGTACACTGTCAGCTTTGTCCAGGTAAGATGGAGGGAGGGGGCAGCCAACGTGTTGGAAGCCATGAAGTCCCTCAAGGGGTCAGGTGTCTGACCCACTGCTGATCCTACCCTGGGCCATTGGGGAATTATTTTATACATCTTGTGAGAACAATACCCCTCACTGGAGGTATGTATGCAGGGGTGTGATGGGGCCCTCCAGCCACCTTCTCCACAGCCTGATGACTGGCCTGTCACAGGTCCTATCTTCTCTTCACCATTGCCTACCTGGCTAGCGCAGCTGTGGTCTTGGCCCCATTGTGATTCCTCATGTGTAGGGCATGGGAATGCCTGTCCCCCAGAGCCAATGTATTAAATGTCAACGTTGGAGACAGGAGGATCCGGGCAAAGGCACTGAAGAGTCAGAAAGCATGAGGACTACCCCAAGACAATGGTCTGGGGTTTCTTGTGTGCAGAAGCATGCCCTCCACCCCACCTAAGTTCCTGCTTCTGGTTCCGTATGGCAACTGGAGTGGCTTTTCCTTCCTCCTCATGTTTCTGTTTCTTTCCTAAGCCTGTGTGTAGGAAGTTACAGCCAAATGCACAAATACAATGTGAAGAACAACAAGGTAGTCTGTAGCACTGCAGAAAGGGCCCTGGGGTTAAAGTGAACCAAAAGCTGCATATGACCCAAGAGTGTACTATTGTTGCAAAAAAAAGTCAGTAGCATACTAGGCTGTATGAACAAGAGGACGGCATGCAAGTCACAGAAAGTGATTCTTCTACTTTCCTCAGCACTGCTGAGGCCTCACCTGGAGAACTGTGTCTAGTTTGGGGCACCTTACTTCAAAAAACTGTAGACAAATTGGAATGAGTCCAGATGAGAGTAACAAAGATGACTGAAGGTTTAGAAAACATAACATTGAGGAAAAGTTAAAAGAACTGCAATTATTTAGTTTGGAGAAGAGAAAACTGGGGCGGGGGGGCGTTGCTAGTAGTCTTCTGGCTATAAAAAGGACAGAGATGGATTGTTCTCAGTGTCTGCAGAGGACAAGACAAGAAGCCACAACAAGGGAAGTTTAGATTGGATATTAGGTCCTGGAGAACAAGTGGTTGAACTAGCTGTTCTCTCAAGGTCCTTTTCAGAGTTGCCAACTGTCCATAAATTTACAAACAGTCGATACAAAAACAGCTAAAATGCCTGTCTGTAAAGTCTATAAAAAGCATGGAATATTCCATAAGTAACTAAGCAATGGGGAGGTTTATGAACAGGGCTGGATGTTGAAGGACAAAGATAGCACGTCATTGCCACCTGGTATCTGACGAGGAGCACAGCACCCTGCAGGAAGCATTCTCTCAGGGCTTTGTAGCCCACTTAGCCTTCTCCCCCATCCCCCAGCCATGTGCTACTGCTGCTGCTGCTCCTGCATTCTGTCCTGGGTCACAGGTAGGCAGGCAATAGGGAGACCCCCTACTGCTCGGATGCGGGTTGGGGCCTGTGGGGCTGAGTTGTGGGGGGGAACAGAATAGCTCAGGGTATAGTAGGGGGCATCAGGGTATAGGGGTAAGTAGAGAACCCCTGAAGTGGAGGCAGCACAGTGTAAAGTCATTGCTGCAATCAAGCATGGTTGCCAACACAAGACCATTTTTATTATAGATAAACTGAAAATGTTTTACTGTGGTTGGTGTTAAACCTCTAAATTTGAACCCAGCCCTTGTTCAGGGCCTGTCAAAGGAGTTACATTTACATTATGCAAAACACCTGTCAGTAAAAACATATGCCAGTAAAAAAGTTTGTTGTCAGTAAAAAGTCTGCAGATTGTCAGTAAAAAAAAAATAAAAATGGCTTGGGTTAACAACCCTGCTTCCAGTCCTGATTTCCCTGATTTTCTGATTCTGCCTGATCACCTCTGTGTTGCACGCCACCAGTCTGGCTTTTGGTGTTCAAAGTGAGGAGCCCATTAACCCCTGCCCTTCTGCTTGTGCTGCCAGTGAGAGTTGTGCAAAGCAGGCGTAATCAGAATGGAAACATTTTAAACCATTTTTTCACTACTTTTGCATGGATGTAAATGATCTCAGGGCAGGTAAGAATTAGATCCTGTGTTGAATAGCCTGGTTAATTATTAAATACACTGCTCCTGTTCCTTGGGTCCTGGTGATGTAAGGAGTCAAAAAGAATCAACTTTTCCCACTAGGGAATACAAGCAGCTCCAAAGACACTTCCTGGTGCTGTGGGGCTAGCAGATGGGTGAGCAGGCTCCCCTCACTCTTACTTGCCTGGCTTAAAATTGCCAGTGAAGCTGGATATGAGAAAGTGCCCCTCTCCCCCACCCCAGATGGCAGTGAGCTCACTGGGGCTGCAGTGCAGCCCAGAGTGGGACCTGTTACCAATGACCTCAGTGGCAGCAGGATCAGGCCCATAAATCTGCTGAGCTTGGGTGAAATCCTGTTGCCATGAGAACCTTCCCTTGGGCTTGATCTTACCCTCTCATGAGACCTATAACTTAAAACAAAAAAGGAGAAGAAAAAAAAAAAAAGAAGTAGAGGACTGGAGGGCCCTGGGATGGGGCACACTTGAGCCAGAACTAAGCTTGGGCAACTGCTTGACTGGTTGGGCCTGTGGAGAGGGGGCAAAGTCTTCTACTGCCAACTAGTGAAGTCACCTGTCATACATACGGGGCAAGCAGCATTAGAATCTTGTTAGGAGCACAGGCCCCTCTGTAACCATCCCATCAGGTGAGGAACAAGCTGCTGACCCCCTGTGTATATAAATATCAAACCCACATGATAAACATGCCTATTAGGAAATGCCCACCTGCCTCTGGGAGGGCTCTTTAAGAGAAGGAATCTTGATTGACTGTGCGGGTGAATACTGGCACCCATGGGAAGCCCTGATCCAGTGACTGGCCACAGGTTGAGTCCTGCGCAGGGGCATGTCACAGTTCTCACAGGTCCAGCTATGATGGTCCTTCCATTCAGTCACAAGGAGCACCTAGCTGTTTAAAGAAATGGACATTCAGGTGTTTGCACTCAGGGGTGACTTCTTGTTTTCTCTAGTGCAGGCCAAAGATGGGGGCCAGCAGTTTAGATGTTGGCATGTAAGGCCCATGAATTAGCTGCTCTTAAGAAATGGAGGCCTTTGGTTTCCTAAGAGCAAAAATCCTGTTTCCTACAGCCACTATTAGGGGAATAGGAAAGCTCACAGAGTAGCAGCAGCAGGAGCTCTGGGCAGTTAAACCAGGGTCAATTTTAGTGAGATGATTTTTTTTTTAATGGGAAAGAATATATCTAGCCAGGAATCCTGCCTACCAGTACAGTCCCCACCTCTCCCGAAGGCCAGGTCCCAAGCTTACTGATATCACAGATTTCAGTGGGTCCCAGATATGTCCAATTCTTTTAGTATTTCTAAGACCACTCACACCTATGAGAAATTTTGAGGGCCTTTCATGTGCCCTCTGGAGAAACACCTCCAGCCACAGCCCACACTTCATCTTCTCTGTGCCAGTCCTCTACACCACTTCTCTATGCCAGCCCCCAACACTTGTGGTGACACTGTGACACTGCCTGGGCCTGGCCAGAACCAGGCTTATACTGCTAACTGAATTCCCCATTTCCTTTTCACATTTCTACATGTCCCCCATGGAGACCCAGCCATGCTTCCAGTTAAGCTGCTTGATAGCTCCTTGCCACCCAGCTGGACACTTCCTAGGCTAGCAGCTCCTTCCTTGACCTCTTGGATGCCCATCCTTCTAGTTTCTGATGAGAGAGGCTGTAGCCTATGAAAGCTCATGCCTCTCTGAGCCAGTTAGTCTCTAAGGGCACTTTCATACATGCTCCGGAAGTGGAGCAGGGGTGGTACTTTAATAAGGTGGCTCTAAGAACCTCTGTAATTAAAGGGCCTCTGCATCTTATGTATCAGTGTCCTCGTGCTTAAAAATGGTGGTGGGGGCGCTCGAACTAAAGCTCGTTTGACAAGCTTGTTCAAGTGCCCCACTGCTATTTTTAAGCACGGGGACGCTGATACACCAGACGCAGGCTGCTGGAGAACGGTAACTGCTATGCTCCAGTAGATTCGATTAATCAAGTGTGCTCCAATGCTGTGGAATTCCAGTGTGTTGGAGTAGCCTTTACACTTGTGTATAGACATCCTAAAGTGCCACCCTGCCCTGTCTTCTAGCAAATGAGAACAACATCCCAGCAGTCTTAAGGCCCTAGTGCCAACCTCCAGACCTGAGAGTAGCTGAAACGCAGCTTTTCCCAGCGCTCCCCCTTGTGGGCACTCTTCATTTAAAATTCATCCCTTTAGGGCAGGGCCAGGCAAAAGGTGGCCCATGGGCCAGATGCCATTCTATCTGGCCTGCGGGGCCTCTAAAAAATTTAGAAAATTAATATTTATCTGCCCCTGGCTGCCTGTCATGCATCCCTCGATGGCTTGCCAAAACTCAGTAAGTGGCTCTCCACCCAAAATAATTGCCCGCCCCTGCTTTAGGGACATGATTGTAGAAGAGAAGGCAGGGGAGGGTGGCACCAGTTAGAGACTAACTGGTTCAGAGAGGCATGAGCTTTATTTAGGGACAGCTTCTTTTTGTCAGATACTATGAATGGACTTAGAAAGAAAGGGTTTAAAAGGGAGAGGAATTTAAATATAAAGGAAAGGGACAGGGGAGGAGGCACTGCTGAGATGAGCAAAAAGTGGGTTGAAAAGGTCAGTGGGGATAAACAGGTCATTTAACACATAAAGGGACACCGGAAATGTAGCTGGAGTTAAAATCTAATCCAGGTAATAGAAGAAGAACCCAGATTCTCTGTCAAGATCATGTTTAACACAGTCAAGTCTATGGATGATTTCTTGTTCTGCAATTGCACATTTAAGTTAGTTTTTAAATAGATTTCATAGACATTAGGGGCTAGAAGGGACCTCATGAGATCATCGGGTCCAGCCCCCTGCCATAGTTGGGAAGTCAGCTGGGATCAAGTGACCCCAGCAAGAAATAAATCCAGCTGTTTTTTGAAGGAGTCCAGAGTAGGTGCTTGCACCACCTCTGAGGGGAGTTTGTTCCAGACCCTGTACACACGCACCGTAAAGAACTTTTTTCTTATATCCAGTCTAAATTGGCCTTCCAGGAGTTTATGGCCATTGGACCTTGTTATCCCTTGGGGAGCTCTGGTGAACAGATGTTCTCCCAGGTCTTGATGTACCCCTCTTATGAAGTTGTAGGATGCCACCAAGTCCCCCCTGAGCCTTCTCTTCTCCAGACTGAAGAGTCCCAAGTCCCTCAGCCTCTCCTCATATGGTCTTCCCTCCAGGCCTTGAATCATACGAGTGGCTCTCCTCTGGACTCTCTCAAGCTTCTCCACATCCTTCCTGAAGTGGAGGGTCCAATACTGGACACAGTACTCCAGCTGCAGTCTCACCAGGGCCAAGTAAAGCAGTAGGATGACTTTCCTGGTTTTGCCTGAGATGTATTGGTGGATGCACGCCAGAGTTTGGTTAGCTTTGCCTGCCACCACATCACATTGGTGGCTTATATTCATCTTGTGGTCAATCAAGACCCCCAAGTCCCTTTCGGTCATGTTGCTAGTGAGCGTAGCACTGCCAAGCCTGTAAGTATGCTTGGGGTTCTTCCTGCCAAGGTGAAGTTGTATTGTTTAATGATGGCTTGTCTGAGGTCAGTGATGGAGTGTCCAGGGAGACTGGAGAGGCTTTTGTGTGTTTCTTGTTTTGATGTCAAATCAGTGTCCATTCCCTGTTTCACATAGGGATTTTCCCATCCAGCCAATGTAGTCAGCAGAGGGGCACTATAAGCAGCTGATGGCATATATGACATTAGTGGAGGAGCAGGTGAATGAACCCCAGATGTTATATTTTTGTGTGTTTTTCCACTGGTGATGTAGTCTATGTTGTTGAGGGGGCAGAGCTGGCATCTGAGTCTGTAGCAAGACCTGATGGCTTGGAGACAGTGGAAGTCAGGTAGTCTGCTGCTGGAGAGATGTCGTTTAAACTTGGGGCCTGCCTGTAAAGCAGGACAGGCTTGTCCCCCAAATCTACCTTGAAATGATGGTCATTTTCTAGGAGGGACTGGAAGTCATTAATGATGTGTCAAAGGTTTTCAAGCTGGGACCTGTAAGTGATGATGACCAGAGGGATTCTGTTTTCCTTGTCTTGGGGTTGGTATTGTAGCAGGTTGGAACAAGATCTAAGTCTGGCTGTGTTGATTTGAGTGGCTATGGTTTTGTGACTATTGTAAGTGTAGGAAGCTCTGCTCCAAATTCCTAAGGTGTGCATCCTGGTCAGTGGGATCAGAGCAGCTCTAGCTATAACAGAGAGCTTAGCTGTGAACAGTGGATTTAGTGGTGGACTCAGGATGAAAGCCAGCAGAATGCAGATAGCTGTAGCATTCAGTTGGTTTCCAGTACAATGTGGACACTACAAAGCTTCACAGTGAAGTCCAAGAAATAAAGTTACTGGGTGAAGTATTAAAGAGTCAATTTGATAGAGGGGTGGAAGATGTTTAAGCCCTGGTGGGATTTTTCTAGAGCAATTAACTCTTATAGCACCCTAGAGTGCCATAAGATCATTTTAAGGGGGCCTGTAGGATGCTGTTCAATATTAACACTGTAGGGTGAGCAAACACCTATGCATGATTCACAAGATAAACCTAGAGATTTCAAACAGGAATCTATCATGTGAAAAACATTCTGGCCTGTGTGAAGTTGGTCTGCTATCCATAGTGTGTGGTTTTAGCAGGTCTTAAAGACTGTTAAATTAGTATTAATTATGTTAAGCAAAATAGTGTGAGAAAAGCAAAACTAAGTCCCCTGGAGTGAAATACTTCTTGGAAGATTAGCTAGGCCCAGAACATTTAATCTTCATAAAGTGTTGGCTGTAAATTGTAAAACAGCTTTTTTCTGTTAAGTGTAATTGGGAATAGAGTGTATCTAGATATATTCATGTAACGCATGATCTATATTTTCTCATTTTAATGCTAGCCATATAGCTCTTAGAAGTTTAGTATAGTTTGCTGTGTGATTAATTCATATATTTTCTGTTTTGCTGGGTACCAAAGGGCTGGTCTAATATTGTGCCATGGACCCTAGCTCCCCTGGGAGGTTGGGGTGGGGGGTCAACACCTGCTGTGGTCTTTCTGAGTTTTTTTGCCACAGAAGAATTGCTCTATTATTTTTCCATAGTAAAAAAAAATGAAAGTGGAGAGTTTTTCCAAGGGTGCCTGGCGTCTAATGGGGGGTACCTTGAGTCTAAAAGGGTTCAGAACCACTGTTTTAGAGATTCCTTCCTGTGTGTCTACATGATGAAGATATCATTGAGGTACCTCAGGTATATTAGGGCAATGAGAGGGCAGCTGCAGAGAAAGCAAGACTTCAACATTTGTAATAAATATACTGGCATATTGGTGGGCCATGTGTGGCAGTGCCATTCATTTATAGGTATAGTGAATTTCCAAATCTGACATAGTTGTGTGTCCGGATGAAGTGGGAGACTGTGATGGTAACAGAAATGGTGCTGGCAATGGGGATAATGTCCCTTGTGGATTGTAATCTGTCCTCATGGAGGACGTTGGTGCACATAGATATGATGTCCATAGTAGCTAATATGGTGTTTGCTGGAAGCTTGTCAATGGACCCTAGTTTCTTGTGGAACTCTGGTGTCCTTGAAATAGCTTCAAATGATAGCTGAAGCAAACCAATCACTCTTTACTATAGCTAGCAGAAGAAATATATAGATCTAGACAAAATAGTACATACTTTTCTGCATTTGCTGCTTCAGTTTCTTCACACAGGAGCATTCTTTGGCCCCAGGTCAGTGGTTTCTGAGGGGTCCAAGATCTATCTTCCTCCTCTCAACCTTGGAGTCTCTCTATTCTATGCAACTAGTTTCCTTCTTCCTTTGTTGGCCATGTGGTTAAATGAGACCCCTCTGTGATGGAATCATGCTGCTAACTCCCCTTCCCTCTCCAAGCTTCTAGTGTCTCTATAAGTTCCTCTGATTTTCTCCCTAGTCTCCAAGGCTCTATGGTTTCAATGCCCAGCACTAACACCTAAACTCCGTGTTCTGCTCCCTGGAAAATTATACTGTTCCAAAGTTCCTCCCAGTTAGCCTGAATGATGGTTGATAAGCACACCTATCAGTTTTACCCAGGGTTATCACTGTTGGTAACCACTAATGCTTTCCAGGTTAGTACTACCCCTTGGCTCCCCTCCCTGCTCTCTGCCCCATAGTGATGTGAACTGAGCATTTCCCACCCAGACAGTTCACCACTGGCTCTGCTCCTTTGCATGCAGCTCTTGCTTACTACTAATACTGTCCTTGTTCCAGTTCCATGGAGATGGAAAAGCCCATGACCTGCTCAGTCCCAGTAACCAAGCTCTGCAAGTGATGGAAGTCTCCCCTCTGGGTCTGTAAGTACCAGATGCCTCATGCTGGCTCCTCCCAGGTCATTAGCACAAAAGTTACAGTCACCAGCATTGAGTTGGACAATAGATAAGATGAGGCCACACAGACTGGTGATGGCTTTGGCAGCACAGCTATGAGTGAGGCACTGCCCTTGAGAATGGCTTATGGAGCTGGTCTTGGGGCATCACAGCAATTGGTGATTGTGCTAAGGAAAAAGCATTGGCAGAGTGGGGACCAGGCTAGTAGGGCAGCACTCAGCAGAGATATTGGGGGAGCCCATTATGGGAGTGGCAAGGGGACATGGCTCAGAGTAGCGGTCATTGGCAGAATTGGGGGTGGAAGCACAGGAACAGAGTACCTGAGGGTGTTGCCAAACTGTGGGGATTCCCAGCCAGGATCCCACTGCAGTTTCCCTTATTCACATGGGACTGTGAGCCAGTGTTTTCCAAAATGTGGGGCACATCTCCTCTGCTATGGGCATGTCCTAAAGCATCCCAATTAGCTGGGGGATGACTCCATACTCTTGTAAGCTTCATACTCTTAACTTCTCTGCTTTCAGGGTGGTGGAGGAGGTGACAGAAATTGTTGTGTCCAGCTCTAAAGCTGCTTCCAGTTTCTACTCATGGGGGAATGAAGATGGCACAGCGTTGTCCTCAGGGTGTTTGCAGCGTTTGCAGATGGCCCAACACCCCCCTGTGTAAGGATCGGGGTAAAGGGCGGGTAGCCCCTGTGGGATTGCTAGGTGGGGGTTTTCACACAGGGAGGGGTGAGGCCCTAGAAACAAGATCACACTCTGCACCTCTCTGTTAATGCCTTGGGACCAGCCCATCTACCCTCCATATTCCTGAGAGGTCTCCCAAGCAGGCCTAGTCCTATAAAGCTGGGCAATGCCCCCAGAGTGGAGAATGGTCACCTGCCATCTCTGTGGCCTTAGCTGGTTCTGGAGAGGGAGGGGAATGGGATAAAAAAAGAATCAGAAATGGAACAAAAGAGTCTTTCCCAAAGTCCAGGAAGGGGAAAGGTTAAAGAGGTTTCTGGCCAGATCTGAGCACTATGGACCAGCTTCTATTCCACCTGTTAGTAAGGCTCTACCTAAATTGTGGTGAGACAAAGGGTTTTTCATGACCTGTTCCTGGTGTGCAGAGCCAATTTCATGGGTATATCATAGTGACCCTGCCCCTCGGCACTGATTGGCAGAGAGCCCCTGCTCCTTGGCGCTGATTGGTGGAGAAGCCTGGGGGGGAGGAGGGATGAGGGAGCCACTGCCATCTTGTCTGCTGCCCTTCATGCCTCCCCACCAGCCAGTTCTTTCCCTTCCCAGCACCAAGAACTACTGTCTCCCCCTGGGGGGCCAGCAATTTATTTTTATTAAGTTTTGTTGTTGTTGTTGATTGTGTGGATTTTGTGGACAATCCTGGATTTCAGTTTCCGTGAAATCCAAGAAACTGTGAAACAGTAGGTCCCTACGTATTAGATGTATAAGTGGACTTAGGCGCCTAAGTGTAATTCTCTTCCATCCTGCTCCTGTCCCCGAAAAACTATTAATGCAAAATGTGTGGGTTGTCCTCCTTCTTGCTGCTTTCTGTGACTCAACTTTAAGTCTCAGACAACAGCATGTTACATAAGCAGATGCATTAATGGATTTTTCATGGACGTCAGCAGATTCATAAACTGTAAGGGCTGGAAGGGACCTTGCAAGACCATTGTGTCCAGCCCCACTGCACTAGGCACGAAAGACAACTTGAGTCAGGTGACCCCAGCAAAGTGACCATCCAGTCTCCTCTTGAAGATTTCTAGGGTAAGTGATTGCACTACCTCTGGAGGGAGCCTATTCCACAGTCTGGACACCCTGACTGTAAAGAAGTTTTTTCCTAGTATTAAGCCTGAAATGGTCTTCCAGGAGTTTGTGGCCATTGCTCCTGGTTTTCGCCAAGGGTGCCCTGGAGAACAGTTGTTCACCAAGCCCCTGATGTATTCCCCTGATGTAGCAGTAAGCTGTTACCAAGTCCCCTCTCAGCCTTCTTTTTTTTAGGCTAAAGAGTCCCAGGTCCCTCAGCCTTTCATCGTATGGCTTGCCCTGCAAGTCTCTGATCATTTAGGAAGGATGTGGAGAAGCTTGAAAGAGTCCAGAGGAGAGCCACACGCATGATCAGAGGGCAAGAGAACAGGCCTTATGAAGAAAGGCTGTGAGCTATGGGACTCTTCAGCCTGAAGAAGCTCGGGCTCAGGGGTGACATGGTGGCAGCCTATAAGTACATAAGGGGCGTGCATCAGGATCTGGGGGAACACCTGTTCACCAGAGCACCCCAGGGGATGACAAGGTCCAACAATCACAAACTCCTGCAAGACCGTTTCAGGCTGGACATAAGGAAAAATGTCTTTACTGTCTGAGCCCCCAAGGCCTGGAACAGACTCCCCCTCAGAGGTGGTACAAGCACCTACTCTGGACACTTTAAAAAAACATTTGGATGCTTATCTTGCTGTGACCCTTTGACCTTAGCTGACTTCCTGCCCTTTGGGCAGGGGGCTGAACCCAGTGATCTTATGAGGTCCCTTCCAGCCCTAATGTCTATGAAATCTATGAAATCATATGGGTGGCTCTTCTCCGGACTCTCTCAAGCTTTACCACATCCAGAACTGGATGCAGTACTCCAGCTGTAGTCTCACCCATGCTGAGTAAAACAGAAGAATAACTTCCTTTGGTTTGCTTGAGATGCATTGGTTGATGCATGCCAGAGTATTATTTGGCCTGCTTGCTACAGCATCGCACTGACAGCTCATATTCATACTGTGGTCTATTATTATCCCTAGGTCCCTTTCAGTTGTGGTGCTGGTCAGTTTGGCACCGCCAAGCCTGTAGGTATGTTGGCGATTGTTTGTCCCCAGGTGGAGCACTTTACATTTCTCGATGTTGAACTTCATCTGGTTCCGATCCACCCAACTTGCTAGTCTGTCTAGGTCCACCTGTACCTGCAGCCTATCTTCAAGTGTGACCACATTCCCCCATAACTTGGTGTCATCTGTGAACTTGGCTAGTGAGCTCTTCATGCCCACATCCAAATCATTGATAAAGAAGTTGAAAAGAACTAGACCAAGCACCAACCCCTGAGGGACACCACTGGCCACTTCTCACCAGTATGACACAGGTCCGTTCATTCAAACTCTCTGGGTCCTAGCCTGTAGCCAGCTTCCTACCCCCTAACTGTCACGCAGTTAATTCCACAATCCTCCAATTCTTCCATGAGAACATTGTGGGATACCAGATCAAAGGCCTTTTGGAAGTCAAGGTATACAATGTCAACCTCCTCTCTCTTATCCAGGTGGCCAGTTACCTGGTTGTAGAAGGAAATGAGATTGGTAAAACAAGACCTGCCTGCAACAAAGCCATGCTGGCTGGTGTTCAGGTTCCTACCTTCTGCAAGCCTATCACACATAGACTCCTTAATGAATTTTTCCAGGATTTTCCCTGGGATACAAGTTAGGCTAATTGGCCTACAGTTACCCAAATCCTCTCTCCTCCTCTTCTTAAAGATGGGCACAACATTGGCCCTCTTCTAGTCCTCAGGGACCTCTTCGGAGCGCCACGAGTTTTGGAAGAGTTTTGCCAGGGGTTCCGCGATGACTTCGGCCAGCTCTTTCAGCACTCTTAGATGAAGTTCGTCCAGTCCTGCTGACATATATGTCTAATTTTTTAATTGATCACACACCAGTTCAACATCAATAGTAGGAAGGCGGCCATTCCCACCATGCCCATTCTGTGCCCTATCTGGCATGATTTTCCCCTTGGCCCAGTGAAATACTGAAGCAAAGTAGTCATTCAGCA
>NW_005842709.1:402177-403297 GCF_000455745.1 Alligator sinensis
AGGATGGAATAGGATTGCCCTTAGGTACCCAAGTCCACTGAGAGACCCAGTAGGTGGAATAGGCTACAGACTCTCTGTGCTTGCTGGGACCTGGCTTGGTCCCTGCAGTGGTTTGAGCCAATGTCCCTTCCTAGGCAGAGTATTCAAGTTTCCCAGGCACCTACCCAGGATGGGAAATTCTGGTAAATAGCACGGGTGTCAACATGTTACCAGGACTGACTCAGATCTGTGGCACTGTGGTACTCACAAGCCCAAGCCTCCCACCCAGTTGGCATAGCCAGGGGGAGGGGCCCTTCCAGTTGCCGTGGCCTATTGCTGTGGGTTTGTGTGGAAGGTGAAAAGTATCCCTCCTAGCATATGCCCAGTCCCTCCTGTTTTCCCTAGGTGTGGCAGCCTGTTCACACTCACTGTGGAGCGGGATCTGGAGAGCTGTGGGCACCAGCGCTCAGCTGTCAGGATCTTCGAGTTCCCTGGCCAGGCTGGGCCCTGTGGAGAGCCGTATGTACCAGGGGATGGGGCAGCTCTGAGCTGCTACTCCAGGTGATGAGCCCCAGGCTCTTCTGTGCCTGTTGGCAGCCAGACTGCTGGCCCTTTACTGTCCTGGCAGTATGCAGGGCTGTCTTGCTGTCCCCACTCCATGGAGATAAAGTCCCTCCTTCCTCACATTCACCAGGCACTTCCCCCTGTGATTCCTGATATCTTTATTGGGGTCTCTGTTTTCTCTGACTCTTCCCTTGCCTAAGGGACATCTTTCCTGGACCAGAGTATTACTAGAACTGCTCTGCCCATGGTCTTTCCATCCCCTGAGAATAGGATGCTTACAGATGACCAAAGCTGGGGGCACTGGGACCCCAGGAAAGGCTCCAGGGGCATCAAACAGCCTGGGGAAATCATCAAGAGAGCCACAAGTCCACCCAATGCTACATCCAGACCTGGCTGCCACCCTGGCAAGGCTGAGTTCTAGGGCAGATGAGCTCAAAGGTGCCCCCAGCTGGAGCCATGCTAGCCCACCCAGGGTGACACACTGCAATGAGCAATATGTGCACCAAGTGATGCTCAAGGACAAAGCCTTATCACAGGGCTGACACTGGAACTTACTGCTGTATCATGAAGTGGGAAA
>NW_005842709.1:403461-403952 GCF_000455745.1 Alligator sinensis
GTCCCTGACGGTTGGAGTGAGGGCAGGTGTTGATGATCTGTCTGTCTAAAGCAGCAGCAGGGCCCTTAGCCCCTTGCTTCCCCATTATGGGTTAAGGCTGTATTGAGCCTGCCAGGTCACCAGTGGGGGACAGGGAGGGATTTCCCATGACCTGATGACATCCATATGCCAAGAGCATTGTCCTCTCCCTTCTCAGAGCACCCAGCACTGGCCCCATCACAAGCAGGATCTGGGCCAGGTGGGGGTGGGCTGTTCTGGAGCCCCAGGTCTCACCCATTGAAATGCTAATTATGATGTTACTGCTTCTCTTCACCACTTCCCCCCCATGAAGCCATTCTTGGCCCTGCCCCTGGTTCTGCTACACTCCTTGCCCTGTCTCTTTGCAGGTTCTCCCCCCTGCTCCAGGCTCTGGCTGCTGGAGACCTGCCAGCCGAAGCTGGGTTCCTCCCTAGGATTCTCAAGCAGACGCTGGAAGGAAACAGCTTCACATT
>NW_005842709.1:403962-404468 GCF_000455745.1 Alligator sinensis
CAGGTCCTTACCTGTCATGCTCAGCTATTCCCCACCAGGCAGGGTGGGGCATTGCTGGGAAGCACCAACGCCAAATCTCTGTGCTGGGCAAGCCCTAGAGTAGTGTTCCTCAGTGGGCTGAATCAGGTGCTGTGCAGGCATCTGGGACATCCCTTCAGGCAGGAATCCTGCTAGTCTGGAGGCAGGTGCTCTGCTAAGCTCTGAGCTGAGCTGAAAGAAGCCATGTTGTTGGCTCTTGTGTGATTCTACAGTCAGGCCAGGCAATAAACCAAAGAAAGAGACGGGCATAGTGGGATTAACACCTGCCCCTCCCCATTCCCCCTTGCAACACTGCTCCAGACAGAGAGAACCAGATCCCTGCCCCTCCAGTGCTGCCCCAAGAAGAGGACCTCACTGCTGCACTTATCCAGCACTGGTTTCCTCAAGCCCATCCCCCAACCAGGATGCAAGAACCTTCTGCCCTGCAGCAGAAGCTTTCCCCTGTGTCTGGCCTCAGGTCAGGTTTC
>NW_005842709.1:404526-421702 GCF_000455745.1 Alligator sinensis
AGCAGGACACACACAGGCCCCTCGTTTAGGACTGTCCCACTGCCTTACTGTAGCACCTCCCAGCTGCACTCACTCTGCAAAGCAGCTGTCCAGACCAGCAGGCAACAGACACTCTCTGGAGGGTCTATTTTGGGGCCTGATCATCACTCCGGTCACCAAAGCATGGTGGCTAATCTCTGCCACCCTGAATGGCTGGCCTGAACAATTGTTTCATGCCTGTTTGCTAAGGCAGACGATGCAATCCAGCCAAGTAGACTCCTGCCCCCTGGTCCCCTGGCCTCTGTCCCCTCTAGTGGTCTCAAGTATGCATCGCTTTGTGTCCTACTCAAGTAGCCTTTGTGGCTGGATGTTCTCCATTTGTTTAGATGCCTCTGCAGAAGAGATCCTGTCAGCCTTCTCACTGGCTGAGCAGGTGCGGGGACTGGCCAAGAAGGTCTCACCAACCCTCTGGGATCCTGTCAAAGTGGCCTTGAGGCAGCGAGCAGAGATCCAAGAACTGAGGGCCCAGCTCCTCTTCAGGAACAGCCACTCCACACAGGACAGCATGATAGGCCAGCTGCAGAGAGCACTGAGGGAGCTGCAGGTGGGAGATCCAGGCACACAGCATGTCCAGCTGGCTTTGCTGCCCCCAGATTAGGACACTGTCACCCAGCAGTATCTGTATCCCAGTGCTCTTCACAACCACACCTCTGCCATCCATGGTTACCGTGCCAATGCATTCTGAGAAAATCTGTCCCTTAGCACTTCAGTAGGGGATGCTGTTCCAGGGAGCAATGCAGCTTATTGATGAATAGCACCAGAAGTGTATGCACCCCTCAGCCGGGCCTGCAAGCAGTGGGTGCTCGTAGCTATGTGCATGTGCGCCATGTGGCAGTGTGCATACCCAATGCTGTCTCCAGATATACGGATCTGGCTTGTGTGACCATGCTACTGGGTTATGTGGCAGTAATGCTTCGGGTCTAAGTCTGAACAGAAGTAAGCCCCTTGTCTTAGAAACCTGCCTGTAAGCACCCCAAGTGTTGCCCCTTGGGGAAGAGGGCATCTGTAGCTAAACAGGGAGCTGTGGACAACTGGGCACAGCTTGCCACATGGAGCTAAGGGTCCAGCAGATGCTGGAGACTTTGTGCATGGTGCCTTTACTGTGACTTGGCTTTCTTGGCCAGCACTAGATCCTAGTGTGGGGATTCAAAGCACAGTGAAGTCTCCCTGGACTGTCTTCCAGGTGCTGAAGAACCAGAGTTGGGAGAAAAAGAAAGCAGCATCAGAAGCAAAAAACAAGAACCATAATCCTGGAGCCAAGGTGAGCCCTGGATCTTGCTATCAATCCTGCTGGGGTTGCACAGGCAGAGAGGTACTACAGGGCACAGGGCAGAGAGAAGACCTTCCTCCAGCTGCACAGCTGGAGGAGTAGCTGGCACTGAAACAGATAAAGTGCTACACTCCTGCCCCACCCAAGCCATGCAGTGTATCCTGGGCATGCCACGCTATATGGCCTTCAGCCAGGCACCTCTGGGGCTCGTCCCAGCACTTAATCCACCAGCAAGGTGGGATCTTCAGGATCTGGGCCCCACGGGGAACAGAAGTCCACACCCAGCCCTGATAATTGTGCACAGTGGGTTGGCTACCTGCCATGGAGAGCTAGAAATAGCTACACTTTCCCACTTAGGAGGAAGGCTGGGGAGTGGAGGGGAAGAGGAGTGTGTGAAGAGCACAGGTTGGGAAAAGCTCTGTCAAGGGTGTACAAGGCTGTATGGCTCTAGGCTCCACTTAGCTTTAATGTGCCCTTTTGGACATGTCACACACTGCAGGGTCCAATACCACTGTGGCTGGGACAGGAAGATCAACTTGTGAACCAGGTGCTGACAGAGGAGTTGAGAAGCCAAGTGCTCCTGGACAAAGACAACCCCAGACAGGCAGATGTCCAAGGTGGGGGAAGATTTCAGGGCTGGTTCCTGCTGCCCAGCCATGGGGCTTCAATGGCTGACCTGAGGGGGCAGACAGCTCTTCAAGTACAAGAAAATGTCCCTACCTCAGCCTGCCCCACACCAGCCCAGAGGGGAGGATAATGGATGCAACCTAGTGTGCCCTAAATGGGGCCTGCAGAGGAGAAAGAAGCAGGGTCTTGGCTTCTTTAGGGGAAGAAAAGGAACCAGGAAGGAGGCTTGCCTTGAACACTCTTTTTTTGTGGTTGCTGGTGGCAGGTGATGTGACCTGGCTGTGTTTCTGTTAGCTTGGCTCTGTGTGTGGTGACAGAGTAGATGTTTAGGATTGTAAATCCAAAAAAGCTGACAAAGCCGATAGGGAAATACATAGCGCCCGGGCGAGGGACTAACAATAGAAGGATGGGGGTGAGGAGGGGAAGGCAACTAGGTTACAGGTGATACAATGTTAGCCAACTAAGCCCTGGGGTAGGGGGAGGGGGGAAGGGGAGGGAGGGGGTTCGCGACACTGAGAGAAAAAGAAGATAGATACACACAAACCTGTTACAATACTACATGGTGGCCTGGCTCCATGCTGGTCTAATGCCTGGGGGGCATCTATATGTTAAAGTGCTCCTTGTTTTCACCCATTGCCCTGCCTCCTCAGCAGCCGTCCCATTCCTTTCATGCAGGTTTTGTTTCCTTTTCTGCTGAAGGAGACAGAGCTGTAGGGAACAGTCCAAAATCCTTTGGCCAACTCTCCCTGAGGGTGGAGCAGGTGACAGAGGAACAGCCTTCACAAGGGGCAAGGAGTAGAGCAAAGGCACCAACCTGTGCAGCAGGCCCAGCTGATGTGGTAAGTGAGGCACAGAGTGGGCAGGGAAGGGTTTACAGAACGCAGTAGACTGTCTCCCCACCTAGCCAAGTTTTTTGTCACAGTTGCAGGGCTAGTGGCACCTGTGCCCCCTTCCAGCTCATTCTGAGGCAGGTGTCAGCTGGGAGCCTTGACATCTCCACAGGTGGAGTTTCACAAATAACCAGGTCCTTGGTTCAGCTTATCCATCCTGCTTACCTCTCAGGCCAGCTGGGCCCAGCCCTGCCCTTCTGCCTTTGTGATTCTGTAACCAGTAGTGTAGACGGTAACCAGGCAGTCTTTGTCATATACCCACCACGTCAGTGTGGCAGAAGGGACAAAGCAGAAAAGGAAAAAGAATTGTAAACACAGTAGTCTCCAGGCCTTTCTATCTTTCCTAAAGGATCCCCATTACCTGCTTGACAAGAGCTCAGCAGATACCCAAGTGAGCAATGCCTCTTGTCCTGAATGGTTATCTGACAATTCCCACCCCCTGGGGAAAGAGACCTTTAAAAAGTTTGTTCTTTAGATTGTTTGGGCCCCTGACCTTTTCCTCAGCCTGGGGCCCTCTTTTAATGGTCCTTACATGTCTAAAAAGCCACTTCTCATCTTAAATTGCTCCCACAGTTGTTTTTCTTATAGCCTCTTATTAAACCTATTAAAATTAAGGCAACACCTTCACATTGCAAATGTCCCTGTAATCAGGTAAAGGTAAAGGCCTCATAAATTATTTCAGAGCAGCTCCGCTTCTGTCACAACTCCTCTAGTAATGCACAGTAAATAAGCTACAGTATTTCCTATAATCCACTGCATTTCACTCTGCAGGTACCCTAGGGACCTGCAGCTCATACTCTGCAGATATGACAACTGAAATGCAACCACCTCTGGAGTGCAATGTGGCAATTTTCGAGGCAGGCTTGGTCACATTTTGGGCACATAGAGTCTGGTTGTCCCCATACATGCACCAGTATCACACCATTGTAAGGCTGTTCCTTACATGCTGTTATTCCCTTTCTACCCCTTTGTACATGAGCATAGAACAAGGCCCAAGAAGTTACAAAGATCAGTAAGCCCAAAAGGGAAGTCAGGGGGATTTGTGAGGTAAGGGAGATGAGCCCCATTACAGGGACTTACCCGTTGACCCTGGGGAAAAGCCACTGAGGTCTTCAATAGTGCAGGTGTCATGTGTCACTTGCAAGCCTCAGTCCTGCATATTTCCAATGAGCTGGAGCCTGCCTAAGCTGCTGCTTCCTGTACCTGCCCAGACCTCAGCCAGACCGACCAGAGCCTCAGCTGTGAGTAGAACTGCTAATTGTGCTCAGTCTTGCTGCTGCCTTGGGAGGAAACTGACCCTACAGTTGTTCTTCTTGGAGTGACCTTTCCAAGTGACTGGGAGCTGCTCTTGTGATAGTTCATTATTTTTCTTCTGCCACAATGAGAGCTGAGGACTAGGTGCCAGTTTCACACAGGGAATTAGGTGATTCACTGTCACATTAAAAGCCCAAATCCAACCTCTGGATCTTCCAGTCCCTCATTCAGCTTGGTGAGTGCCCTGTGTACTGAACTATTGAGAAAGGGGAGGGCAGCACTTGTCCTGTCCTCCATCTGTAAGCAAGGGCTGGATTAGGTGCCTAGTTCCAGGGAAGGGATTATGTGAAAGCCCCCAGGAGAAACATGCATTTCTTTCTGGTGCAGGTGGACACCTGACTTTCTGGGTGTTTTTTATCAGCTCCTTTACACAACTGCCCACACATAGTAGCTGTGTTTGGGGTCCCATTTTGAGGCATCCAGCACTTCCTCTGCATTTTAGCAGGATCCTGGGCCCCTAACTTGAAGCACTGGATTCCACTAAGCTGCAGGGCACTTAAAGGGAAGGTATTGCAGTGCTAAAGTCCTTTTGTGGCTCTAGCCCTCAGTTCCCTGCATCTCATCCCACATCCTGCCAGAGCTGTGCAAGTGTTCTCATCTGTGCATCCCAGTAGACTGGGCTGTGATCTCCCAAAAGGGACCCAGGTTTCCTCAGACAGGAGCTGGCTGGACCAGCCAATGCTCTTACACCTCCCTGTAGAGCACCTCCTGCTGGCAGACATATGGACTGCAGTAACTGAGCTCCCTTTCCCAACTACAAGCATCTTCTTGCTGTAAAACCACCTACTGCAAGTGACTGGGGTTGTAACTGCCCTGCAGGCAATGCATACACTATCAAGCAGCCAGATGCTTCCCCAGGTTCAAGCTTCTGTGTTATTGTGTAGGGGGAGATCCTGATTACAGTTTCTGCATATGAGCTCTCCACATGGAGGCTAGATAGTCCTGGGGAAATCTGCTATTGGGTAGGGAATAGAGGGAAGCAGGACATCTGCCTGAACCCAGCTGAGGCTTCCTGCCCCAACAAAGATAACTCCATAAGGGCATGTCCAGTGAGGGAAGTGGAAACTCCCAGACCCTGGAGAAAGACCACTGGGCTCTTCAATACTTCAGGTGCATGCACCATCTGACAATCCCAATGTTGTGAACTTCCCAGAGAGCTGTGCACTGTAGTGGTTCCAGGGCTTTTAGCTTCCTGCATTGCGGTCACACCATATGGTACCTGTTCAGCATGCACAAGCCCTGGAGCACATGCTACCATGCTGTATCAGCAAGGAATCATACATGTCACAGAGGACAACACTTGCCCAAGCTGCATTGCTTTTTTCTTGCTCTACTTGGCATCTTGCCTGTATCTGGCTCCATCTACTATATGGCAGCCTTGTACTCTTTCAGTGACTCAGGGCCTCCTTGCTCTGTGTGAGAGGACAGGGAAGGTCATTTGGAGGATGTCCCCTCCCTTCTGCCTCAGGGCTCAGAGTAGTGCACCCCCCAAATCCAAGCAGAACCAATGTCAACAGGAAGGGGCACTGGGCTGCCAAGTTGGCCCTGCCTCTGCATCACTGTGCTGGGGCACTGGGGTCCTTCTCTCCTCTCTTCTCTGCCAGGTGAGGAGTTGGTCCTCTCAACATCGCCCAGCCCTGGAGCTGCAGTTCTCCTTGGCCAAGGCCAGGAGGCAATGTCTACAGCAACAGCATTGGTCTCTCATCCAGCAGGAACGCCTGAAACTGGAGGGGGAGCTAGCAGGAAAGCAGGAGGTGAGTGGAGAGTGAATCTTAGCCCCTGGTGATAAGGCAAGAAGCCAAGAGCAGTGACCAAGGGAGCAAGCAGGGTTGAGACAGCAATTTGTGGAGGGGTAGTACTCTGTGATTAGCTGAGGCTGGGACACTGTTTCTGAGAGCTCTGAAATAATACCAAGGAACTCTGCCCCTCCTGGTACTTCAGAAACTGGGAAACTGAGAAGCAAAACTATGGGCCCTTCTGTCTCCAAATCAGAAACTGTGCTCAGGGGACAGCGGACTCCAAGGAAACTAGGAGGAAATGGAGGCTTGGGGCTGGGGGGCATGGGCAGATGGGATAAGTCCTTGGGAAGGACAGACAAAGAAGCATTATTAGTGAGAGATACCTGAAAGTGCTTCTGGAAGGGTGGGACTGAGGTGGGGAAGAGCAGGAAGTTTGGGGAGCAGTCCTTGTGGTTTGAAGCATCTGCTGCCTAAACCCTTTCCCTCCCACATGCTCTGCATGTGCCACTTCAAACATGGTGTCCTCCTCTGCCAGACTGGTTAGCACCTTCCACTGCTGGGCAGTACAGGAAGTGAACAGAAGAGATCATGGGAAAAGGCCAGAGCAAGAGTCCAGCAGGGAAGTCTTCCCTAAACCATATCTGCAAGGAAGATGCAGTACCTGGGTGTTGCAGAGGTCTACATGGATGGATAGCTGAATTCAGAACCCAGTATAGCTGAGGAAAAGGACCTTGGAGTCACTGTAGCTAGTTCTCTAAAAATGTCAGTTCAATGTACAGTGGTGACCAAAAAAGCCAGTAAAATGCTGGGCATCATTAAAGGAACTGAAAACAAAATAGAAAATGTCATTTTGCCATTTTACAAGTCCTTGGTGCACCCACACAATTGAATACTATCTGCAGATCTGGTCCCATCTCAAAAAGGATGTAGTAGAATTAGACAAAGTACAAAAAAGGGCACCTAAGATGATCAGGGGTATGGAACACTATAAAGGCTAGGACTCCTCAGTTTGGAAAGCAGAAGGCTGAGGCAGGCATATGATAGTGGTCTATAAAATCATGAAGGGTGTGGACCACGTGAACAGGGAACTGTTCACCAAATCCCAGAGTACTTAGAACTAGGGTGCACCCTCTGAAATTAGTAGGTGATAAGAAAAAGTACTTTTTTATGCAACACTTAATTAACTTATGGAATTCATTACCACAGGAGATGGCAGCACAGCCAGGTTCAAAAAGGGACTAGATAAATTCATGGATGAGAGTCTATTAATGGCTATCAAACAGAAGGATTGGAGATGTTTCCTCTGGCATCTCTATATCTGGCTCAACGCTCTGTACAGTATACAGAGTAGACTATAGACTCTGTATACTGTAGTCTATAGTCTACAGTACTATAGACTAGTAGATCTATAGTATCTACTCCTGCCACTGTTGGAGATGGGCTACTGGGCTAGATAGCCCATTGGTCTGCCCCAGTATGGCACTTCTTATATCTTTTATGACAGACAGATGGCTGGACAGACAGTTGCCCCTTGTTTAGCTCGCTGCACTTATTAGCAATGAGACCTGATAGACCATGTAACCAGGTAGCACAGCCAGGCAATGACCAGACACAGGGCTGAGGCAGCAGGTTCACACTCCATGTGCTGTCCAGGTGGTGTTGGGAGGGGGCCTCCTCCCCTGCTGGGAAGGTGACTGACAGATCTATTCCCTTTGGCTCCAGCTCTCTCCCTCTGAGCAGGAAGCTCTGAGCATGCAGAAGGAAAAGGCCATACTGGCACTGCAACTAGAAGCACTGCGGCAGGAACAGGCTGAAGCAGAGAAGGACCTGGAGGCGCTGTACCAGCAGCACAGATGGGAAGTGGAGGCTCAGAAACAGCACATCCTGCAGGTCACCAAAGGGTTAAGCTGCCATTGGCCATGTGCCCAGACACCAGGTGTTACATACCTGAGGTGGAGAAGGGGGGTGGGGGGAGTGGGAGGGTCAGGAATTGGGGCTCACAGCAGCTGGCTTCAGATGGAAACTAATCCCTGTCACCAAATCAGCTCTTACTGCCAGCTCCCCCATGGTGACAAGCCAGGGCCTGAGGTGCATGGATGGATGATGAGAGACAGCAGCCCCTCTGGGTAGGGTGAGGGCACATGGGGCAGGTTGGTGAGCACAGACAGATGATATCAGCCCATCATTCCCTAGGATCTGTTCTGACAAGCTCTTGCAGCAGTGTGAAGAGGTGAGTCAGCTGGTATGGTGCAAGCTTTCACTGTTAATAAAGTAATCAACTTGAAGATCTGAAAGCAGCTGCAGTGGGAAGGAACTAGCACCAGAGGCAGAGCAAGGGGCTGGCAGTGCTGCCATACAGGAGACCATGGGATGCTCTTGTAATGCCTATACCAGCAACACCAATGAACAGCAGCACCATCCCCTTCCTGGCCCCTAAACAGGACTTTAAGCCAAACCTCCCCCAGTCACCAGTCAGTGCTGCTGGAGCAGGGAAAGCAGTCATTCCTGGTAATCTGGGGACAGCCTAGACCAGATAGACCTCAGTCACTTCCACCTGGGCAATAGCTCCCTTGACATTGCTCCTCTCAAGGACTGGACCAGGCTGAGTGCTGTCCTGAATAGGAACACAAAATGTTTGCAAGGCAGGTTGTACCCCAAAACCATGTCAACTGCAGCTCATGCCTGGCAAAGGACCCTCAGTGCTGCTGCCCTTTGCTGGTTTGTAGCTGAGCGGCAGGTCTGAGTTGCAGTATGGTAAAGGGCCCCACTGGGTCTCTCTGCAGGTGTTTCGGGCCTATCGAAACTTCTTCGAGGAGCGTACAGATGCTCTGGATCAACGGTACCGAAAACTGCTGAGGGAATGCCTGCAGGATGCAATCCATCTCTCTGCACAAAACCAGCAGCTTCGGGCACACAACCAGCTGCACTACACCGACAGAGCCACACAGACAGACTGAGACTCTAGCCAGGCCAGAGCACCAGCCTGCTATTGAGTGCAGGAGCTCTCTGCCTAATGGGGATGGGGCACTGAAGGCCATCAGAAAGCAGGGAGAGGGTGGGGCTGAGTGCCTGGCATTGCAGGGAAGAGGTACTTGTCATGCAGGCAGTGCTTTGGGCACAGCCTTTCCAAGAGCCCCAGCAGGATGCTATGGTTCTTCATCAGATTTAACACCATGTAGCCAGAATGTCCTCCCTGCACCTGCTGAGTGGGGGGCTGATGGCAGATGAGCCCTGGGAGTTATAGACAGAGCAGGCAGCAGGTGCATGAATTTGTAGTGAAACACTGCACTGGCCACACACACAAGGCTGGGGGACTAGAGCCATAGATGCTCTGTAAAGCTACAGCTGCCATTAGCTTCCAGAACATAGGTGTGATGGACTCCTTCCCTCAGCATTAGGACAGGAGTGTACAAGGGCCTGGACCTGCTGTAGAGCTTGCAAACTGCAGCAGCTGCCACCAGCAATCCCTGCTCAGTTCAGTCTTCACATACTGTGAAGACACAATCCACAGCAGCAGTGAAGAGAAGCAGCTCCCCCATCCCTGCTTGCAGGTCAGGGAGCAGAGGAAGCTATGCCAATCAGTGCCTGCTCTGGAGCTGAGGAACTTTATCCTCCAGTAAGGGTCAGAAGCAGAGGCCAACATGATCCTTCTAGGCCAGCACTAAGCATCTGAAGAAGCTGATGTTCAGAGGTCCCATAGACCAAAAACTCTTACTGGCAGCCCCTTTAGTCTGACTCTTGAGAGCAGGAAAAGAACCTTAAGACACCCACAGCCCTTCTTCACTCAGGATGCTGTGAAAGCACATGCTACTTGGGCACAATCCCCAGGCTACACTTGCAATAGCACCCAGTTCAGTGAAACAGGTGGGAAACACCCCTAGAAGAGCTGTGGTACAAACAGGAGCTGAGGGGCTTAAACCCTGGGTTATTGCAGGATTCCACCCAGGTGACCCAGCTCTACAATAAATAGCAAAAGTGAATCCAGAGCCCAGATACCTAAGAGATGGGAAATCTTACCCCAAATGAGCTAAGTAGCTATAGCATAGGACAGGGCCCATAATGCCCAGCAGTGAGAAAGCAAGCTATAGCCTTCTAGCAGTTCACACCTATGGGACCAGCAACTGGGGTCTCCTCTCCTTCCCAGGTAGGGTGTTGAAGGCCTCTGTCATGGGTCAAACCACACAGCCAGGTGGGCTGCTTTCTTACTGGTTCATTCCCACTTTGGATTCAGACATCCAAGGTGCAGGCATCAGAGCAACAGCCTGTTATGCACATGTACTACAGCACTGCAGGGAATGGGCACACAGCGTCAGGTCGCAGCTCTGGGAATAGTCACAGGAAGCACATAAACATGTTCTATCAATCTGACCCAGAGCAAGGATTCTCTCTGCAAAGGGAAAGCTGAAAGGAAAGGGTTAAATAGCCTTCCTCCTCTCCATGGCCTTATGCTGGGACCCCAGGGATCACACCCCACAGGAATACCAAGCACATTTGAAACAACCTGGGAAATCAAAACACAGGGGACCCAATCAGATCAGAACCTAAAGGTAGGTTTGTGTTCCCTCCATGGGATACCACAGCCTACGCACTGTTGGGTTCATACGGGTGCTGAGCTCTACTGAACAAGCTCCCTCCTCCTACCCTGTCAAGCTGAGTGAAGGGCCCCATGATATCACCATTAGAGCCACTACAGACTCATGCATGGTCCAAATCAAACTGGCCAGTCTCCTTCTTGGCAAAAGGACAGTTATGAGATTCACACAGGCCTGGTGATCCATAAACTTTAATGACTGAACCAGAGCAGGCTTTGCTGATTGGTGCATTGGAGAAATGGTCATCAAACCACATCCAACCAAAGTTCATGCAAGTCCAGATACAATCCCATCATTTCTAAAACAGGCTAGGAGCTGTGCTCTCAGAACAATACCCCTCTGCAGAGGTGCACCATAAGAGGGCCCCCCAGAAGCCCACAGGTCTTGTACTAATCAGAGGTGTGAAGCAGGAGCACCCCCTCCCTGGCCCCAGCCCCTCCTTGCAAGCATGGGATTGGCACAAAGGGAAATTAGCAATTCAGCTTGAGAGAGGAGGTAGCTGCCCAGTAGTAGAGTCTAGCCTGCATGTACAGAGAGATCACCCTGCAGCAGCCAGGATGCACACTGCTGGGGTTGCCTGAGCTGGCAGGAGTGCAGAGCAGACAGATGCCACCCTATAGGGCAGCACCTCTCTAGTTCTGCAAGCTGACAGGTTAAACTCCTACAGCCTAGTCAGGCCAAAAGTGCAGGAGAAAAGCAGCACAAGGCCAGAGGGCCAGCACAAGTTTCCTTCCTAAGAAAGAGGCTGTGCTCCTGGCTGAGGAGAAAGCAGCAGCATTAGGCCCACCTCAAAGGCACCTGAACCCCACTCAGCACAGAGACCACTGTTGAGCTCTGGTATAAATAAAGGCACCAAGTAAAGCCCCCACCCCCGCCAAGCTGGCTGCTCAGGACCCTGCTCCAGCAAGGGCAGAGCACAGAGCTTCCTGCCTCGGCTTCAGTTGTAGTCATAGACTAGGAGGCTGGCAGGGATAGAGAGATTTTCAAGGGGATATATCCCCAGCAACAGACACAGACTGACAATTCCAGTGCCCAGACTGAGACACCAAAATACAGCTGGACCATAGGTACTGAGCAGAGACAGAGGCCAGACCATAGAAGGGGAAGGGAACTGCCATGGCCACTGCTACACCTGCTCTGTGACAACACAATTCATTCTCCAGGACTGCCAAGCTACCCCTCCCCCAGCACTGCACAAGCTCCCAGCTGATTCTGAATTGGGCCTGGGCATTTGCTAAGGATTCCTGCCATTCTGGAAGATGCCCACCCTCTCCCAAAGAACACGGCTTTTCTCTGGCCTCCACAGCAGCTCCCATGAGACACTAAAAATGAGAACTCTGCTAACAAGTTCTGTCGAGCATTTTTGTTATAAAGACATAGATTTATAGACAAATAAAGAGTGGCAGCAGAAAAGTCAGAACTCAGCTACTTAAGAGAACAGTGTGGTACTAGCAAGATTCCTGCCCTGGTGGGGTCCCAGGTATCAAGGAGTCTAATAAAGACTAACACCTGAGTCTTCCAAAGTGCACATGCTTGGTGTAGATGGTGAGCGTATGCACACGTAAGGCTGAAACCCCAGATCTACACCAAACCAGGAGCTGGTCGCTCCAATGGGACCTCCTTGTGACACATTGGCAGAAGTCACCAGCGACAGAAGAGAAAAAGAGGCAGTTCTTTGGTGCTCTGTCACAAAAGCAGGATGTAGGATGGGAGGGGTCTGGGCAACCAGCCACCACACACTGAAGCAACACAAGGCTCCAGGTTCTGCTTCAGAGTAAAAACTGAGCAGATTGCAAAGGATGTTACACCCCTTCAAAGGCACTTTGAGTCCGTCATGCATGGGAGCCATCAAGGTCCAGAGCATTGTAAAGGCAACAGCACAGCCCAGGGGCAGAGAAGGCAGCACACAACACTTAAGTGGAGGCCTTCTATATGACCCTGGGAATAGTGCTGTCAGTGGTCAGGAAAAGAGTCAGCGCTCTCCTGAGAGAGGGCCTGGGGATGGGAGCATAGGCAAAGAGAGAAGAAAGGTGGAGGGAGGGGGGCATTTAGAGCATCCATCAATCTGCTGTTTCTGCCCCACTACTTTAGTCTTCACTAGGAAGCTCTCTTACCTGTCCCCTACAAGGGAATCTACAAAGTGAAGGGATGAGGAGGAAATCAACAGGGAGTTGAAGACCTAACATATCATGGCATCAAGTCCCATGTCTGCAAAATACAGAGCAACGAGCAGTTTCCCTCCTCTTGCTCCTAGCATCGATCTCTGCATGGGAATGATCTAATTCCTGGCTGTGCATGCACTAGCTATGGACAAGCTTCCTTTGTCATGACAATTAATGTTTGGCTGCAGGCAAAACATCCCCCATGCTCTCTTCCCCACCCCTCAGAGAAAGTGGTTCTGAGTAGGATCCATCCTCTAGGTAGACAGACCAAAGTAAAGTATGTGTTTGCTGTATAAAAAGGAGATACAGGACCACATGTAGTTACATCCCCTCAGAACGGCCCAGACTTGCTCAGATGTTGCCTCAACACCCAGCTGTATCTTGCAAGACAGGGAGATAGAGCTTATGTGGCTCCATAGTACAAGTGAACAGCCAACCCAATTAACAGGACAGCGAGGAAGAAAAAGGTGGTGAGCTGCAGGTTAAAGAGTACAACAGACAGCAGGGCATTCACCAGTATGGAGCAGGAGATCACAAAGAGCCTGGTAATATTACTGCTGTGCTTCATGACTGCAGACATGATCAAACCATTCAGAGCCTGGCTGACAATGATTACCAGCACCCAGGATGAGAAGCCCTCCAGGAATCCAGTCCCCCTGCTGCTCAAGAGATGGACAACCACATTTAGCAGGACTCCAAAGGAATAAAGAAACAAGTTCTGGAGGTTCAGAGGCAGGTCTTGGGTTTTCAGGATGACTTCAGTATAAACAGCAGACAAGCCAGATATCAGGCAGTACATGGAGATCAGCAGCAAGCCAAGGACAGTGATATGCAGCTGCATCCTGGAGGTGCTGGTGGGGTGCTGCAAATCCTGGAGACCTCCGTAGGTGTAGCTCACCCCTGCAGCTGTTAGCAGGAAGAGGGCCAGCCACTTGCGCAGAGAGAGCCTTTGGTGCAGGAACAAGCTATAAAGGAGAGCGGTGCTGCCAATCTTCAAGTTACTTAAGACCTGGTAGGTGCTAGGATCCATAAAGAGCTGCATGTGAACCACAAGGTTGTTGTTAGCAGCATATAATAGTGCAGAGAGGGCAAAGGGGGTGGCGTGATTCCATGAAACAGATCGTCCCAGTAGTTTTCGATCCCAAATCAGCAAAAAGAGTAAGGAGAGTACCAGCTTGGTCAGCTCAATAAGGACCACAACAGATGAGGAGCTGAATGGGATCTTCCCATCCACTTTGCACAGAGTCAGTAGGGGAGCATGAGCGCCATAGATAGCTACAGACAGGATCAGCATCAGACCCCACAGCACTCTCCTGAGCCTCCCAGTGGCAGGGTGGAGGAGAGAGCCAGTTGCACTAACATTAGCAATAACCATCCTCATGAAAGAATGCAGCAAAGAGCAAAGGATAGCACCCAACCCTTTTCCAGGTCAGGGCCTCAATAGAGGCCAGATCAACCTAAGGTGCAAACATACTTAAAAAAAATAAAATAAAAATCAAATCATGTACCAGCAGGGAGATGCAATGAATGCCACATATTAATAGATGTATGATTAGGAAGACAGTGAACTATTCATAACAGCAAGGAACATGGAGAGGAACATGTTTGCACTTTGTTAAGGAAGGAAGCAGAGGTCTTGCTACAAAGTGGCACAAAGTAGGTTTCCTGGAACCAAAATGTGGAAAAGTATGCATATGGCAAGTGAAATGCTCTGACACATGCCCTTTCACTACACCAGGGTAAAAGCAGGTTGATACATTATTACGAGAAAGGCAGCTGTCCACATTCAGATTTTGACACATGAAAGTCCTGAACAGTGTAAAACAGTGACTGGCATTTGCATGTTATTCTGATTACAACATGTTATTAATCAGACCTGCTGATTTCACACTGATCTGGTATTGAATTTGTTTTCCAAAGGAGATAAATGATGTATATAGCTGCTATCCTGGGAGGCCTGTAGCATCCTTTTATTGTCAATTGTCTAGCATGTCTAAAATGAGAAGAGCCGTTTCTGGAGTGCACCTCTGCCCAAAGGCTTCCCCTTTAATCTGGTCCTTTCTTCATCGAGCTGATATAGTCTCGGATTGTCTTTTCAACATTGGGAATGGCATAGTTTTGAGCTGCGTATATTCCAGTGCAAGTCCCAACCACAAATCCAAGGACTGCAGAAGAGCGGAGTTTGGCTACAACGTAACCTGCCAGGAAGCCTTTGAGAAATGGAGATGCCAGCAAAGATCCATTCTGCAGAGAAAGAGATAAGAAAGGAATAAAACAACCTTTTGGACAAAACCATTATGTAGCATAGAAGAGCTGAAATGTGTTCTTTTTCCCCCCACCAGATTCCCCCAAATGTAGGGATGGTATAATGTTATTAACATAGGAAAGATAACATTTCTGCCAAAAAAGACGCATTAAGGAATACTAAATTTCACTTGCTAGGAGCTACTCTGAAAGAATGGGGATACATTCTCTCTCTTGGGAAATGATACAACAGCCTATTCACCATCATTTGGAAGGTTAAAGGCTAAAGCATTAAGGAACTCTGACTTTACCTGTCCCACTCCAGCATGCACTTCATCTTCAACTCTTCGCTGTAAGCTTTCCAACTGATTCTTCAAAAAAGCTAGATCCTTCAGCTTTGGTAACGAGTCCTATGTAGTGGAAACAAAGACACGACATTGTATATTTAGGCTTGGCAGGATTGGATTTTTATTGCTAAACATTGATAAAGGTTGATTTCACCTCACACTTACAGCACCACACAAAAAAA
Organism: Alligator sinensis; assembly: GCF_000455745.1. Classification (NCBI taxonomy): domain Eukaryota; kingdom Metazoa; phylum Chordata; order Crocodylia; family Alligatoridae; genus Alligator; species Alligator sinensis. The sequence continues at coordinate 419,933 of NW_005842709.1, forward strand.
AAAATATTTCCATTGGTAATAATAAAAATGTATAGAAAGGGGATACAAGAAAAAAAAAAAATCTGGGATGGGGGCAAGGAAATCTGGGATAGGGGCAGCACCCACATGCACGTGCGTGCACACACAGACGCATGCAGCCACTGCAGGAGCTGGGGCCCATGACAGCAAGACGTGCTGGGGAGGATGGGAAGGGGGTTGGTTGGCTGCTGAGGAGTTGCAAGTCCTGCGTGGAGGGGCAGGGCTGTTGGCAGCTGGAAGCCCAGTGCCTCTGGCCACTCACTCTGCTCAGGAACCAGCCTGGGATCAACTGCCAAACTCCCACCGAGCTCAGCCCCTGCATGCCTGGGGTAGGGGTTCCCCCAGGACCCACCTGCTGCCTCTGCACCGACCAGTGAGGCAGGAGGCAAAGATTGTCAAGGGGCCGGGCCAGCTCCCAGCTAGTGCCCACTAGGCAGGTCTTGCCCCCTCAGGGGTTGCAGGGAGCTGCTTCCTACCTGGGCTGGGCAGCCACTGCCTCTCAACACAGCACAGCTCAGGGAATTCAGCAGCATTCGACAGCCAGGAGTCCCCTGACAAACCTTGTGCCACAGGCAGCTGCAGCCCCTAGCCCAGCCCCTGCCCCCACACTCTACTCTGGCCTCCACTCTCACAGCCTGGTATGAATGTACTACCAAATGAACAGCATGATTTAGAGCAGATATGCTTTATTGATTTATGGATATTTACTTTTTCTATTTTGACGTGATTTTAGAAAGCTTGTAACAGTGTACTGTCATTACTAAATTATCTGTCCCCCCATACCCTTAATTTTGTACAATTTAAATGGAAAATTTAAATTGATAAAAATTGAAATAAATGTTTAAAATAAACATCAATTTTAGCCCTCAAAATTGTTAAAAAACAGGAACTGAATTCTGCCAAGACTATGTATATTGCATACAAATATGCAATTCTGCAATTTAATTACAGGGAGTAAGATTCCTTTAGCTCAGAAAATGACACTTTAGTCAAGTAATTAAGCCACAAACCAGGAAGGGTAGCAAATGATAAGCAATTAGTGATATTAGCCAATAAGGCAGATGTATCCAATTCCAGCCATATTTTAGTTACGGATAATTTTTACTCTAACAGGGGTAAAAAAAAGTAAGGTTACCCCAGGTGGGTACGCACAGGGATCATGCGTTTAACATATCCGCTGTTAATGAACTCAGCTTCAGTCATTCAAATTCTAAGGAAGCTCAGACCAAGTCAAAGGGGCGTCTGAGTGCAATTTTGAGAGGGACTGAAACAATATGACCTGCCACTTACGGGCATATGGGCACACAAGCTCAATAACTGGCACAGAAGTAAGGTTACACAAGGAAGTCACAGGCTGAAAACAGCATTATAAAATCCAAGGCTCAGAAGCTGATGGCTGCTTCGAAGCACTGAGGAAAGCCAGGTCAGCTGCTGCAGCTACAGGAAACAGGGGGTGAGGAAAGATACAACCCCACAGGAAACTTGGCCCAGCTTTGCTGTAACCCGGAGGAGAGGCCACTCAGCCTTGCGATGCCAAAGAACAGCACTTCCACCTGCAATGACAGGTCGCAGCGAGGGGCCAGCCCCAGGGGCACCTCCGGCACAACCCCGTTTTCAGAAGAAACTGCTCTGCGACCCAGGCGACAGGGACCGTTCGAGGGGCCTGGGGAGCGCCGGGCCCGGCCCGACGGGCGAGGCAGAGCGGGGCCAGCCCCTCAGAGGTCCAGAAGCCTCCCGCGGCGCGGGACGGCT
>NW_005842709.1:422084-431678 GCF_000455745.1 Alligator sinensis
GCGATCCCCCTTTCGCGCAGCGCGTGTCCCAGGGCCGCGGGCCGGGCGCTGTGCACATGGCTGGCCGCACAGCTGTGCGTGTTCTTCCGCCGCCCGAGCACGCTACCGCCCTGCCGCGTGCCTCTGCCGTCTGACCCAGTCTAGGGTCACCCCAAAGCAGGGGCTCGCAGCCTAGGCCGGCCCCGGAGCCAGGGGCCCCTCCCAGGGCCAGAAGTGTGGCTGCAGTGGAAGTGGTGGCAGTTGCCACATTTCCAAGCCCCTGTGGCTTCATCAGCCCCAGCCAGGGATGGGCCCCTTTCCCCCTCCTCCCACGACCCAGGGATAGGGTAAGTGGAGTCCCAGCTGTGCCATTTGCACACAGCTGAGTTCAGGGCAGGCCACTTAAGAAAGGGAAGGAGGAGGATCCAGGGAACTACAAACCAGTCAGGCTCACCTCAATCTCTGGAAAAAATCATGGAGCAGGTCCTCAAGAAATCCATTTCAAAGCACTTGGAGGAGGAGAAGAAAGTGATCAGGAACTGTCAGCATGGATTCACCAAGGGCATCTCCATGTCTGACCAACCTGGTTGCCTTCTATGATGAGATGACTGGCTCTGTGGACACGGGGAAAGCTATAGGTTGACTTCAGCAAGGCTTTTGATACAGTCTCTCAACATTCTTCCAAACAAGGACATATGGGTTGGATGAATGGACTGCAAGGTGGATAGAAAGTTGCCTGGATTGTCAGGCTCAACAGAGTAGTGATTAGCAGTTTGATGTCTAGTTGGTACCTGGTATGAAGTGGAGTGCCCCAAGGGTCAGTCCTGGGGCTGGTTTTGTTCAGTATCTTTATTGACAAGTGGGAAGATTGGGTGCAGGGTACCCTCAGCAAGTTCACAGATGATACCAAGTTGTGGGGAGTAGTAGATACACTGGAGGTTAGAACCAGGATTCAGAGTGACCTAGACGAATTGGAGGGTTGGGCCAAAAAGAAATCTCATTAGGTTCAACAAGGACAAATGCAAAGTCCTGCACTTAAGATGGAACAATTCCATGCACTAGTACAGGCTTGGGACCAACTGGCTAAGCAGCAGGTCTGCAGAAAAGGACCTGGGGGTTACAGTGGACAAGAAGTTGAATATAAGCCAACACTGCCCTTGTTTCCAAGAAGGCTAACAGCATAATAGGTTGCATTAGTAGGAGCATTGCCAGCAGATAGAGGGAAGTAATTAGTCCCCTCTATTTAGCACTGGTGAGGCCACATCTGGAGTACTGTGTCCAGTTTTGGGCCCCCCACTACATTAAGGGCATGGACAAATTGAAGACAGTCCAGCTGAGGGCAGTGAAAATGGTTAGGGGGCTGGGACACATGACTTCTGAGGCAAGGCTGGGGGACCTGGACTTACTTAGTCTACAGAAGAAAAGACTGAGGAGGGATTCAATAGCATCCTTTAGCTATCTGAAGGGTGGTTCCAAAGAGGATGGAGCTAGGCTGTTCTCAGTGGTGCATATGATGAAACAGAACAGTGGTCTCAAGTTGTAGCAAGGGAGTTTTAAGTTGGATATTAGGAGAAACTCTCTCACTAGGAGGGTGGTGAAGCACTGGAATGGGTTACCTAGACAGGCGGGGAAATCTCCATCCTTGGAGGTTTTTAAGGCCAGACTTGACAAAGCCCTGGCTGGAATGATCTAGTTGGAGATGGTCCTGCCTTGAGGAAGAGGTTGGACTAGATGACCACCGGAAGCCCTTTCCAACCCTAATTTTCTATGATTCTGTTTTCCACACAGCTGGATTGGGCACAGACTCGGTTGGCACTACATGCCAGACAGCTCACTGACTAGATTGAGCCCATGGAAGGACCTGGCACCAATCATCTGGCTGGTGGGCTGAGACGGTTGGGTACCATTATCCTAAAGTAACCATCACTGCAGTCTCCCTTCCATAGTTACTAGCACCTCCAGTGGTTGAATCAGGAGATTTGGTACCTGGTGTCTTTGGATTCTGTTTACTAGTTACCTTCTGACCTTGCACTGTGCCTTACAATTTCACTTTACCCTGTAAAACTGATAATGCCACTTCCCTCATAGGCTAAATACAGATCTGTGCTTTCCATCTGAAAAAAACAGGATGTTGAATGACACCTGAATGTCACCTGGGGTGACTAGAGTCTCAAACATCAGAAACACCTGGTCTACTTAGGGGTAACACTGGACTGTACACGTAGTTACAAAAATACATATTAAATCCCAAAGCCTAGGTGAACACGAAACAACCTTCTGTATAAGCTCACAAATTCCAAGTGGGGAACACATCCATCCACCCTTGTGGTTTTTTGTCTTCTACCATATCATTGACCACATCACCAAAATTAGCTAGAACTACCTTCTGCAAAAAGAGTGGGAGAAACTAGGTGACAAAGCTGTTGAATGGAGCTGGTGAGGAATTACCCCCAGTGAGGAGTCAGCATCAGGCTCTAATTACAAATGGTACACATGACAGAGCCTGAACAGATTGAGAGCGGGTCTTGACAGATGCAACTCTCTCCTGAAATCATGGGGCCTCTACACAACTGACCAATGTGTTTGTCAGGAGAAGCAAACCATGAATCATCTGAGAAGCCCTGCAGCACCACGATGCACCTCGTGAGATTTGGCAATGCCAACATCAAAAGCAGTGGCCTGTGCAGAATATTGAGAACAGACCATATAGAAAGGTTGGACTGGAGACATGACAAAGAAGAAGAATGGTCATCCCATTTAGGGTCAGGAATGAATATGAGTTTTTACCTTCCTCTGTAATGTGGGGTATGGTCCTTTTCTTTGGATCTTCTGAGAATAAATAAACCAACTACTTTTCTGTCATTGCAGTGGCAGGATACTGGCAGTGTCCTTATCACCCCTGTTTTCAGTTATTTTATAAGGCAGGGTTTCAAACTCTTTGTGCCCCAGGCCAGATCCAGTCTGGGGCATGAGGGAAGTGGCAATGGTGACAGCAATTCCAGCTCTGACCCAGGGTACACAGCAGTGGCTCTAGGCCCCACCATGTACCCCTGTCAGAGCCAAAGCTGGTGCCAATGCATGCCCCAGATCAGAGCTAGAGCTGCTGCTGCCACAATGCCTCATGCTGCACCAGTAGCTCTAGTTCTGACTCCAGCATGGGGCACACTGGGAGGCAGTGCTGCAGCAGTGGGGACAGGCGTATCAGCCCCCATTTGCCTTCCTGCAGCTGATTGCTATGTCCAGTAGGCTTAAGCAGTCCAGATTCTGCAATAGGCCACACTTACTCCCACAGCCCAGCCAGGCCCCCAACTTCTGGTGGCCCACTGGTAGTCTGCCAGACTAGATCCAGCCCACATATATGGCCAGATCCAGTGTTCCATATCCCTGTTAAAAGGCATTGTTGGCGTTTTGAGTATAGTGATTTGTAGTTGTATGGGAGGGTTTGAAGTGATGATTACAAGGATTTCTTGGGTAAATGGTTGCATGCAAATGAAAGAGATTCGACCCAATGGCCCAGGAGGCTCCTTCCAGTCCTATGTTGCTTTTTAAAACTTTATTAATGAATCCAACATCAAATAACAGGTTTAATATTTTAAAATGTATCCAATCCCCTAAAACAGGGGTGGGCAATTATTTTGGGCAGAGGGCTGCTTACTGAGTTTCAGCAAGCCATCAAGGAACACATGACAGGCAGCCCAGGGTAGATTAATATTTTCTAAAAATTTTTAGGGGCCCCGCAGGCCGGATAGAATGGCTTGGGGGCCGCATCTGGTCCCTGGTCTGCATTTTGCCCACCCCTGCCCTAAAATATACAAAGAGACAGATACTCTTCTGTCAACAGTACTACCATATCCTGAACCAATGTCCACAGAAGTCTTGTGTTCATTTCTTCTCTTCCTGTCAGTATCTGTGTAGTGGGGTCCACTGCTGGGGCAGCTAAGGCACGCCCTAGCAGCCTCCTGGGTCCCACCTTGCTTAACCCCTTTGGCACCCTGTTGTCTCATCTGCCACACCTTGATGTTATGATTGGACAGGGAGGCTGCTCCTAAAGAGCAGGGGGGGTTTGCCTCAAATTTTAGGCCCTTGTCTGGGCTGAGGCCCTCTGGCCTTGGCCCACTTTACTTGGCCTTTTCACTCAAGATCCACTGTCCCAGGACCCTAACTTCCTCGGCCCCAGCTTCCAGCCATGGGCTCTAGGCCACTCAGCTGCTGGTCTCACGCTCACAGGCTCTTGGCCCTTTGGCCCCAGCCGATAGTAGTGCTTACCTCGGGCACAACTTGCAATCTCCAAGTTTCTTGGGGCTTATGACTGGGCCTTGGCCCTCTTGCCCCACCCCCTCTGCAGGGCTTTGGGACCCAGGGTGCCCCTAGTGGCCTTCTCAGTGGCCTCCTCTTCCTCTACACCTACAATCTGTACAGCTACAATCAGTCCAACTTTAACCCCAATGAAAAATATGAGCATCTGTATCAGAAAGCCCCTTTTCCTCTTGCCTGCAGTTGCTCTCCCCTCCTTGGATATGTTTTTCCACTTCTACCTTTTCTTCCTTCCTCTTTCTTTCACTTTAAGATAAGGAATTGTGTTTTGAAATTTGTGTGTGCGCATTTTGTATCTCCCCTTGTATTTTGGTATTTTTATCTATTTGTGCGCCATGGCATTACTTTTGTAGCTTATATTTTATACTCCTCACCTTTTAACTTTCAACTAAATGTGTTTAGTTTCATAAGTAAGTTATACATTGTAACAATGTTAACAAGGGCAGGAATCAAACTGCCCTTCCCTGTATCAGGCTGGCCCCTGAAAGAGCTAGTGAATCAGTGATTGAATGTGTAACACGGTAGCAGGCAGCAATTAACACCTAAGGAAACTGCAGATCAACCAAGGGAAGAACTCAATAGAAGACAATGTAACAACCGGGAAATCTCTAAACGTCACTGATCAAGGGCTAGAAGCCCTGGCCTGAGTTAATCAACGCCGGGGACCAACTTTTGGGCTGAATATCTCCAGATCGACTGCTCCCAGAGCCCTATTCAAAATTCATCAATGGACTCCCAAACCTGCACGTACATGCGGACGACCCCTGGGGCTGACAGATGCCATCCAGTAGCCACCAAGGGGGAAGTCCCACGAGGGTCAACGACCCCTGGATTGGGTAAACCTGAAAACTGGGGAGTCACCAAAGTCTGCCAAGGACAGATAAAAAGCAGTGAAAAGTGACCCTCAGGGGCACCCTCTTGATCTCCAACTTGACCAGCACCCGACCTGTCCAGCCAGAAGGACCAGCCAGCAACCCCCTTCTGGAAGATAACACCATGCTGAAAGAAGCTTCAACGACAGACTCCAGCGCCTGTGGGATAGGTATACCTGACTCTTGTAGCTTGCTACTGTGTGTGTGTGTGTGTGCATGTGTGTGTGTGTGTGTGGAAGTGATGAGTACCCCTGAAACTTTTATAGGTTTTTTTATACTTTGGGAACAGCTGTATGTTTTGAAAAAGTATTTTATCTAACCAAGGGCATAGAGTAGGGTGTTTAGGCTGGGGGAGATCGCTTGTTGCCTAGTTGCTTAATTGCTGGCCTTGCTAGAGGGAAAGCCATATCAGCAAGGTCCCTAAGGGGTTGGAAAGGGGGGTTACTGGCTAAGCTTGCTGAATAACAGGTGCCACATCAGCAAATTACACTGTCACGAAGGCAAGTTCAAACTGACTAGGGAGGGGTCTGTAGCTAGGGTGAAGTGCGCATGGACCAAAAGGGGCAACCTATAGTAACTGCATAACGTGTAAGGCTAGAAGACGCTATATAAGGCTAATGCCCACTTGGGTGGGTGTGCTTGCTTTGCGAACGATTGCCAAGCACTGCTTTCTGCGCAGAAATAAAGATTAAGTTGGATCCTTCACCCCTGCGTGTTTATTGGCAGAAGCGCACCGGGCACGAACTCACTGTCCTTTGGGGACAACAGAAGGATCAGCCCCAAGGTTTATGATTTAACTCATTACAGTGTTTCAATCCACCTAATAAACCAGAATTTTAAGGATCCCGAGTTGGACATTTGTAGCCAACGCATCCACTCCAAAAGGTTCCCCCAACTCTGAGTCAATATCACACCATGGTAACACTACAACACAAGGTCAACATACTTAGCTTGACTGCCCAGTGGTGCAGTGACTCCCTGCAGTCCAGAGTCCTTCCTCCTTGGCCAGTCAGGTCCCTCCTCCCAGAGCTCTGCTCCTTGCAGCGTGAAGGGCCAGACTGTCTGCCTTGCCTCAGGCCCTGGGCCTGTATATGCCTGTAAGCCCCTCTCCTTCTGGTTATGTGGCTTCCCAGCCACACAAGGGTTTCTCCTTTGCCTAATGGATGGCCTGTGTTCTTCAGCTGCAACCCACGCACAGCAGGCCTGCTTCACTCTCTCCTTAAAGTGGCAAGAGCCTCTGGCTCCCCACCAACATCACATGAAAAGTGTAAGTGTAGCCTTCAGATGCCTGAGGAAACAAGTGTTTGAAGATCATAACATCAGATCTGACACCAAAATCATGGTTTATCAGGCAGTTGTGATTCCCACCTTACTCTACAGAGCTGAGATGTGTGTAGTGTACAGAAGACACCTCAAAATCATTGGAGAAATACCTGCTGCTCAACACTGCCTGCGGAAGATCCTTCAAATCCAACAGCAAGACAGATGCACCAACATTAGTGTCCCCTCACAAACAAACCCCATGAACACTGAAGTGATGATCATCCAACATCAACTTTGCTGGGCTGGCCTCATCATCCAGATGTCTGACTCCAGACTCCCGAAGCAAGTCTTATTCTTCTGGCTCAGTCAAGGTGTATGCTCAAGACGAGGGCAGAGAAAGTGCTTCAAGGATGTCCTCAGCAGCTTGAAAAAAATGCAATATTGACATCAACTCATGGAAGATTATTGCCCAGGAGCATCCCAAATGGAGAAAGAGGCTGCTGCAAGGATCTTAGTACTTTGAAACTTTACAAAGACAATAGGTGACAGAAAAGCAGAAGAGGTAGAAACAGCATGTTGTGGATGAAATCAAGAATCTGGTACCATGCACCCCACACAGAAACATATGCCTGAGTTCCAGTGGAGTCTTTTGATCCTGGATCAGCCTCATCAGCCATCTTCCAACTCACAGATAGGACCATCATGGAAGACAATCATTCTTGACTGCAAGGGATTGCTGAAGATACAACACAATAGGCCTGTGTGTTTCATATGTGTAACCAATATTTTCTCAAATTCAGTAAGATTTCTATTGAGGTTTGCCTTTTTTGGGAGAATGTTGAAAACTGTCTCAAATGCAGGTATTGAAAGAATGGGATTTTAATATCACCTGCAGTACATTGTATTTCTTCGAAAGATCTAAATATATTTTCTTTGAATAGTTATCCAAAATGTATAATACCAATATGTTCCCAGATATTAAAGCTTCTTAAGAAATGAATAAGATTAAATTCAATATTATTATTATATTCAATACATATATATTCTATATGTATAGACACTAGAAGTGTTGGGTGTGAGCTTAATTTCTTTTAAGTGGTACCCTAGATTTTCATTGTTGTTTTCTCAAAGGGGTGTTTATATATTTAATTTGGCCTTGACGATTTCTTTTTCCATGGTAATATGTTAAGTTTGACTACTGAACAGTATGTTTGCTCTATCTTTACCCAGTGTTTACCATGTGTTGATATTATCCAGTATACCAAATTGTTAAGTTGGCTGGCTTGATAGTAATATTTAGTGTTTGGAAGCTTCAGTTCCCCTCTCTTGCTGATACCTTTGCAGGATGGAATTTTTAAATCTAGGTTTCCTATTTCCACAAATAAATTGTAGTCTGCCATTCATCTCAGAGATTTGTTGGCACTGTAATGGGTAGAATTTGGAATAGCAAATTAATTCAAACTAAAATATTAATTTTAACTGCTGTGATTCTACCTAACCATGAAATTTGACATTGTGACCAATGTTCTAAGTCTATTTGGGTTATTTCAGTCAAAGAAATATAATTAAAACTGTACAAGTTCTGCCATTTTTTAGTAACGTTCACCCCTAAGTACCAAATTTACTCAAATCCAAGATGAGCTCCCCACCCCCACCCCCACTCCAGTATAGGGGAAAAAACCTTTTGTTTTGGATTTGAGTACAAGCGTGGCTGCTGCAGCTCTTGCCCCTGCCCCAGCTCCAACCCTAACCCCAACCTGCAATCAAAGTTAGAGATGAAATTGCTGTCCTTCCCTGCCACCTGCCTTCCCCACACCCTGAGTCTTGGCTCTGGCTCTGGCCCCACTCTGACCTGAGGTATGGAGCACATGCTGACTCCAGCTACTGCCTGGCCAGGAAGCAGTGGTAGCAGTGGCAGTAGAAGCTCTGGCCCAGGCCCTGGTTCCAGCCTGAACTCTGGCACTGCTGCTGGAGCTGCCATGGCTGCTACCACTGGTTCTGGGCCATGTGGAGGTTCGATGCAGTATGTGCTCCATTCCCTGGACCCAAGCAGGGCTGGAGCTGGAGCCAGAGCTTGAGCTGCAACTCAGGGTAAGCAACAGGAAGGGTTGGGCCAAAGCAGGGGGGCAAGCAGTGGGGGGATGAAAGCACAAAGGGGTGCAGGCACTATGAGGAAGGGGCAGGTGTGGGGAGCATGGGTAGCTGAAGCACAGGCATGGGGGTGACCCCATAGGGGCAAGGGGTGGGGGTCAGGCTGCTTGACTCCTCCACCGCTTGCCCCTCTGTCATTCTCCGTCAGAGCAGGGATGAATTTAAGGTGACCCTCCAATAATAAGATTTTATACATGGAAAATTATAACAACTTTATAAATTTTCCATGTATAGAATCTAATTATTGGAGGGTCACCTTAAATTAAAAGTCATCATGGATTCAGGTAAATGTGGTATTATGATATGTTGCTATTTCTGAGTGCTGAATCTAAGTTCTCTGTTTCTAACACTTCCCACATGAGAATCTCAGAGCATCTTCCAGTACTGATGAAGGACGGCCTTGCAGCTGATGAGCAAACTAATGAGCAGAGAGGGGCAGTTGAGTTGTCCAGAGTTCATCACTGAGGGCTAAGCCAAGCTGGGAGCACAGCTTTGCTGTCTGGCTCCTGGGCCTGTGTTTTAGCCCATGCTTCCTTCTAGCAGGGAGTCAGGCTGAATGCAAGCTCTCTAACAAGCTGAATGGAAAGACCCCCATGGAGCAAGGGGAAGATGTCCTCTTCAGTGTGAACTCACTGCAGGGCTGTTCTGCATGAGGAAGTCGTGTGCGGTGGCCAAAGCCGGCCTTGGGCCCTGTGCTCCCACGGTGCAGAGCTCTCACTCTCAGCCTGGGGCTGAGTGGGAATGGAAATTAGGGCAGCTGTTAATTCTTCCCAGAGTTTCAGGCGGTGCCAAGTGCTGCCACCAGCTCCTCCAGTCCCACAGGAGAGCTCCTGGCTCCTGGAGGGGGGTTGCCACGAGGAGAAACCAGCTCCTCCGGTGCTTCCCGCACATCGTCGGGTCCCAGGCGGGCAGGGACGCTTCCCACCGCACCCAGTGCCCCGGAGCAGCCGTGGGGGGTCCCGGTTCCCTCTGAGGCAGCTGCTGCCCCGCTCTCGGCGCGGGCCCGGCCCGTCAC
>NW_005842709.1:432273-439639 GCF_000455745.1 Alligator sinensis
CACCAGCTCTGGCTGTGGGATTTGGGGCCCCTCTGCCTCTCTACCAACCATGTCTCCCTCTACCAGCCCATCTCCAGAGACTTCCCCTAGGAGTGACCCACCAGCAGGCACTGACTTGGGGGCTCCATTGAAACACCTACCTCAAAAGCAGCACTTTTGCAGGAGTCCAAAGGTGGAATGGGCTGCAGGCACAGAAGATGCCTCTTGGCCTGGTAGCTGGCTACAGAAGATGGGAGTGGGAGACATGCTTTGCCATGATCTGTTGATGCTGCTCTGTGGATAAGTGGAGGACGTGGTCTCTAAGGCTGGCAGACCAGGTCCCATTAACATCAGGAATGGCCCTTAACTTCCATCCTTGCTGTGTTCTTATGAGAAGCACTTGGTGTGTGAGCAAGGCCTGGCTGTGGGCTCCTGCTCTCTATGCAGCAATCTTCTGATTGCTTTGGACATGTGTGCCAGCACCCCACAACGGGTAGCAGAGCTGCTGTAACAAATCCAGCCCCCTTCTCACTGAAAATGCACCTGCTGTATTTTAAAACAAAGCCCGCTTCTTGTCTTGAGCTGCCAGATGTACCCCAGATTTCCTTGCAGTCTTGTTCCATATAGACAAGCCATTGTCTTCATTATTGAGAGCAGACATGCTGAATCAAGGAAGTGCCTCCCCAAAAGCTTTGTGAAACTAAATTGACCTGACAGTGATGCCAGTAGATAGCCATTTGGTGGCTGGCCTGTGTGCAGTGAGTTTGGGGATTTCAGTCCATTGCCCCTTGAGCAGGTTTCCACATCACCCAAACCATCGCTGCATTTTGCCAGTCCCAGGAGGGAAGCCAAGGACTGGGTGGAGGTCAATCCCTTGCTTTCCTCATTGTTGGGCCACTTTTGGGTTAAGAAGGAGGGAAGATGAGGGGACCTGGAATTGCCACTGCCTGGCTGTACTTGATCTGTGGCTAGAAAGAGGATTCAGGCTGAGGGAGTGTTGCTGCTTACAGGCATTAAATTCACACCGAATATGAGAAGCTTCACAAACAAGGACAGATTTTATTGAAGAGGATCTGTTGCTAAAGAAACGGTTCCCATAACATTTCCCAGAGCTTCCTGCCCAGATGCTTTCTCAGCCCAGTGAGAGATCAGAAAGACTCCTACTGTTTCCGTGTAGCAGCTTAACACCTGAAGGAAAGTTATCTCCCCTCCAGCTTGAACACATTCTGTCCCTGGGGAGGCCCAGCTGGAGCTGGGGGGAGCCCGTGCTCTGCTGCAGTTCACTCTGGCCAGATTAATCCCTGTGCTGAATGTCTGCAGTCCCTTGATTAAATTCCTGGAGTTGGCATGGGTTTGGCAGTGGTTTAGTGTTTTTCTGGGAGTGATGTTATTATCCTGCAGTGTAACTCTGAGCTGCGATTTGCAGAGTTATGGACTGAGAGTCAATGACATTACAGCACAGAGCTCCTTAGTAGTTCTTGGCTTTGACACTGATGGGGATTTACTATGAGGAGCAGGATCCTCTAACAAAGGAAAGGGATCAACTTTGTGGGAGGGCAAATGCATTTGTATCAGTGTCAAATGAGATGCTCCAGAGAAGACCTTCTTCAAGGGTCTGATACTGTAAGATGCTCGGTGTTCCTCTCTTTCACTGAAGTCCAGATGAGGGGTGAGAGGTCTCTGTGGCTCCAACTGCAGGATATGGTGGCTTTTTGGTTGGACACAATCCAAAGTGCAGGTCTGTCAGCCAAGCTACAGACACCTCCTCCGCTAAGCTGTCTCCAGCATGAGCATCTTAGAACTCATTCACATTGCTAGCAGAGCCCCTGGCTGGCTGGGCAATAAGAGGTTTGGGGAGGGAGGGTCTGAGGTCAGATTCTCAGCAGAGTCTGTCTGAGCATTCTTTGGGGGAAAAAAGGAAGGAACAATACTGCGAAGAGCCTCGAGCTGAGACAGTGCCCTTGGCCTTCCTGGCTGTGGCTTCCAGGTTTCTTGACTGGAAGAACTGAACCCCCAGGTGAAGTGAATGAGACTAGATCACTCTGTGGGTGAACAACTTACAAACAACCAAGCCAAAGTGGTGCCAAAGGACATGGATCAGACCCTGGTGGGAGAGGAACCTTTCATAGTGATGCAATGGCTGCAGCAACTGGTGTGACCCCAGCACTCCCAACTGGCTGAGTTCAGGGGCATTGACTGCCCGTTAGAGGGAGTGTCCATGTTGGGAGAGGAGACTGGTATGTATCATGCCCTTTTGTGGCCCTGAGGGGAAGGCTATTTTGTAAAGTGCTTTTCCTGCTTTTTTTTGCTTTGGGTTCATGCCTCTTTGCTGAGATTCAGCAAGATTCAAGTGCTAGACTGGGAGCAACATGTGCAGTGGAGGGGAGAAGGGGACACTAAGGGGAGATGGGATAGATGGATGGGATGGAGTCTCCAAGGGGAGGCCTGGGAGTCCCATTGTTGGGGCAGGTCAGTTTAGATAGGAATTAGCCATGCACAGGGAAGACACCTTAGGCAGCCTTGGCCTCAGTAGAGGAACTATCTCACCTCTGACTCCAGGTCAATTGCCTTAAATCCAACCCCATGCCACAAGATTCCTCTTTCTGCTCCCTCTGCCAGCCTCTGAGGATTTGGGTCTTGATACACTGCCCAGGGACCTCACTGAGTGCTGGATTGAACCACTAGTTCCTTTAACTTTTCAGCTCCTTGATCACTTGCTTCTGTCCCCCTAGCCTGGCCTGAATGCAGTGTTACAGAAGCAGGATCACAAAGATTGTGTAGAGAGGGATGGTCTCTTTTTTTCTGTTAGATCAGGTATAATCTTACCCTGTTTCATATACCAATGGCACCAGCCTCTCCTATTCCATCTGCATGTCACCCCGGCTGTCCTGGGGCTGGATATTTGGCATCATTTAACATAGAGTGGAGGCGGCTACCGGGGTCCTAGCAAGTAATAGGCTCTGTCTGAGAAGTACCTGGTTCCCCAGGGAAGTGCTTTGCAAATGACAGAGAGAGGCTACATGGCTGGGAATGGGTATGATGGCAGGAAGGAGCTTGGCAGTGATTGGTTGCACTGCAGCAGACTGTATGCAGTGGCATTAGCTTCTGTGTGTGGAAGATGCAGGCTTCTTGTCTCGGCAGCTGGCTGAGCTGCTTCAGATGATGGCAGGACCTGATTAAGCAGAGTGCATCTACCAGCTGCAAGCCAGGCTGTGCAGCCAGAGACAGCAGAGGCCCAGAGTATATTGAGTTGCTGTGATGGATTATTCACCTTCTGTTCCTCCCATGTTGTGAGTATCAAGAGGATAAGAACATGGAAGGGGCACACTGACCTTTAGGTATTTTTAGCTGCAGCCACTGGAACAGCTACAGTTACAGTTCTGCACCTTTTATCCCTGCAGCACTCATCCTGTCTGTTCTGAGATGGGGCAGGGAGTGGGCTATTGGGGGAGTGGGGGTGGGAAGTGGGAACTCATTCAGAGATCTTTGAGATCTTCATAATTTCCTTCTTTGTTCTCCCCCTTATGAAGTGTTACTGGGTATGGTGCACCATGAGACCCATTGCCTCTGCAGCCTTCCCCCCTGGCCTGTGAACTCACCACTTGGTAAGGGGCTGAAGAAAAGGCAGAGGAGCCTCAGATGGTGTTGGGGTGACAATCTGAGTCACACTTTCCACTGGGTGAGAGTTGAGACAGTGCTCTGAGGTACCAGGTGGCTGGGTGACCTATAACATGAAGGCACAGCTGTCTTTGGGTGGTTGAAGCCATTCCTATTGAGAGGCTGGAACTAGAAATGCTAGAGATGCCCTGTGTTCCCAGTTACCACAGCTCTGCTGCAGAAGGGTTGGAGGAGAGGGATCCTGCTTGAATCCTGAAGCTGTAGCACCTTGCCCTCCTGCAGTGAAATGATAGGCCTGCCATGTGTGGGGTCTCTGCTCTTTTCTGCAGCGCTTTCTCTGTCTGGCAGTGGGAGATCTTTCAGGTTGGGCACTGCTGGGGATTTGGACTGTGAGGCTAAGATCACTGATTTACCTGCCTGTGTAAATGGAGGCTTTGGAAAATGCCTTTGGCTCAGATCCCATGTGCTTGAGATGGCTGTTGGTAGAGGAGATACTGAACTTCCTGTGCTGGAGCAGTGCCAGCTCCCTGGAATGAATTAGCTTTGGCTTCATCAAATTAATGGTGCATTTGCTCCTGAATGTCTCTTGGGGACATCAGCTCCAGCCCCTTCCTCAGGGCCCCAGTGCAGTGTGTGTGGCAGCTGCATTAGGCCTTTGTTGGTAGGATGGTTCTCATGCTGGGACTTGGGTCCCAAAGCTCTTGACTACATGCAGGATAGTGAGGCTGTGCCCTCAGCAGTGCTGTTCTCTTTGCTTTCAGTGGCTCCTCAGGAGACCTTTGAGATTAACTGGATCCCTCCTACCTCCTTGAAGGAGGGGATCAGTTTGTCTAGGAAGCCCCCTGAGCACTGTATGATTTTCCCATTTTAACAGCCCTGCTGAGGAGATGGCTGCTTTTCTCTTCAGTCCAAATAATCTAGATTTGCTAATGCAGTGTCTGGGGCAGGGATTGCAATGTACGAGCCTGCCAGGAATCAGGCACTCTAGTACAGAGCATGGTGTGCCTGAAACAGTAAGGAGATCCCAGGGCTCAAGGCACAGGCTGGCAAGAACCATCACTTTGAATCGCCTGTCTGTGTTCTCAACCTTTATGTTGTGCTGTTGTCATTGAATTCCCTTTGCTGTTGTCTTGCTAATCAAAAATATGTTCAGTCTCTCCCAGACCAAGCTATGTGTGCTTGCTTCAGCTGTGTGGGTGGCAATGCTCACTGTGTGGAAGAAACCTGAAGTAGTGGTTAGAGCAGTGGTAAGGTACTCTAGTCAAGGCTTAGCAGTTTATTTGCTCTGGGGCCTCAGGCTGTTTCTCCACCCATAAAATGGGTCAGATGCTCCCACCCCATTTCCTGAGGCACTTGTGTTGCTGGCTCCATGTGTGAAAAGTGCTTAGAGATCTTTGTGGAAAGAATGTGACTGCAACCTCTAACACCATCCCTTAATTGAATGAAATGGTCCCTGACATTGTCCAGGCAGGCGCACACTTCTGTGCCTGTAGGATCTGTGCCAGTGAACCAGTGCATTAATCAGTGTTGGGTCTGCAGCATCCTCATTCATTCAGATAAATGCATTAATCCCTGCATTGGCTGAGTTGGCATGGGTGTGTTGCTGGCAGGCTGTACTCACTGGGGCCTGGAGAGGATTTCTTGTGTCTGGAACACATGTATCCCCACTTCTTTCTTGGTAGCTCCTTCACACATCATGCCTTTGCCTTGCTTTTCCATGCTCTGTACCTGACCCGTTGGAAGTCCCCAAGCAGAGTGGACTATAGTGCCAAGCCTCTGCTGTTCTGAGCCCTTTGCAAGCCCTGGTGGAATGCCGTGGAGTTCAGCAGACCCAGACTGCCTCTGCCTTGGTGTGCTTGGAGTGGCAGGAAGGCTTATCTAGGCACAGAAAGGCAGAGGGGCTATTTTGGTGCCATCAGCATTCACGGAAGGGTCTGGAAATGAAACTGGCATGGTCTTGTCCTTTGCAACTGCCCCAGCACTTTAGCAGACTGGAGGGATTGGCTTTGAAAGATAACACCTGCTCTAAAATGCACAGGCTGCCTGCAAACCCCAGAGGTGTCCATTTAGCCCTTCCTCCTTCTCAGGGTAAGTTGAGTGTGACATGTGTCAGCATCTTCTGGATGAGACCCTAGAGAATAAGTCGTGTTCATGGCTATTAAAGATCCCAGAATGCTTTTTTTCAGCATGGGAACATGCAATTCCTGTTTTGTTGTGTGCTCTTATGTGATGTCCTGCACCCCAAAAGTAGCTGCAGTTCAATGGGACCACACAGATAGTATGTATGCAACACTTTGGGATGGAAATTGCTGGAGAAAATGAGATGATGGGGAGTTGTTACATTGAAATGCATGCCCTGAGAGCTGTGTTTGGTGGGCTACTCCCAAGGGTGTGGGCTACAGGCCCAGAGTGTTAGAGAGCAGGCCCCTGTGGTCCTGTATGTGGAGAGCTCCCAAAGACTCCTGCTTTGGCTGAGGAGTGTGTGCAGGATTGGGCCCTGACATTGAAGGCATCTGTGTCATCAAATACTGGCCAATATTTCCAGTTGGGTTTGAAGCCTTGGACTTCATGTGTTGCACCTGGGGAGCAATCAGCCTCTTTCCACACTCCCCAGGAGGATGTCAGCTAGACCACAACTTGGGACCAGGGTAGAAAGCATTTTCATTTATTCCTACTTCCACATTTTCTTTTGGCACAAGGTTCAGCCCTGCCCAAGGTTCCCCAGGTGTATAGATTGATCCATTTCACATCCTTTTACAGCACTAAGGAAACTTAGCAATGTCCCTAAATGCACCCAGACTATTTACCTTTTGGGTGGAGGGAGAAGGTGCATGCATCTATGTAAATGCACATTTGTATGATGGATACAAAGATGATAAACCTTG
Organism: Alligator sinensis; assembly: GCF_000455745.1. Classification (NCBI taxonomy): domain Eukaryota; kingdom Metazoa; phylum Chordata; order Crocodylia; family Alligatoridae; genus Alligator; species Alligator sinensis. Next base: position 438,756 of record NW_005842709.1, read on the forward strand.
CTGGAGTAATGAATGTGACATGTTGCATGTAAGCATGTAAAACAACCAAGGGGCAGTACCTCTTAGCTAACTCACACTATTCCTCTGACTTCTTTCCTTTGTTTTATTTACTTGTGTCCCTACCAAGATTGCCAGATTTTCTGGACATGGGCACTGTATTTTTCATCTGTCCAGCTGCACAGTTGTTTGTGTCCCAGAGGAGACATGCTTGCCTTTGGGATAGGACTGAACTATCCTACAGTATGAACTATCCTATAGTATGCGGGGAGAGAATGGGTCTTTGGCTTGGGGACGGAGAAGTCCGAGGGGGCAGAAGGCGGTGGCAGAAGGGACTGCGGGGAGAGAATGGGTCTTTGGCTTGGGGAGAAGGCAGGGCAGGGCCGTGTGCCCCATGGGGGTCCGGCTTGGCTTGGTGCTCTGGCTTCCTCAGAGGATGACACAAAACTGTGGGGAGAAGTGGACATGCCGGAGAGCAGGGAACAGCTGCAAGCAGACCTGGACAGGTTAGACAAATGGGCAGAAAACAACAGAATGCAGTTCAACAAGGAGAAATGCAAAGTGCTGCACCTAGGGAGGAGAAATGTCCAGCATACCTACTGCCTAGGGAATGACCTGCTTGGTGGCACGGAAGCAGAAAGGGATCTTGGAGTCCTAGTGGACTCCAAGATGAACATGAGTCAGCACTGCGACAAAGTCATCAGAAAAGCTAATGGCACTTTATCGTGCATCAGCAGATGCATGACGAACAGATCCAAGGAGGTGATACTTCCCCTCTATCGGGCGCTGGTCAGACTGCAGTTGGACTACTGCGTGCAATTCTGGGTGCCGCACTTCAAGAGGGATGCGGATAACCTGGAGAGGGTCCAGAGAAGGGCCACTCGTAT
>NW_005842709.1:439943-467512 GCF_000455745.1 Alligator sinensis
GGGATCTTCAAGAGGAGGTTAGATAGGCATCTGGCTGGGGTCATCTGAACCCAGAACTCTTTCCTGCCTATGCAGGGGGTCGGACTCGATGATCTATTCAGGTCCCTTCCGACCCTAACATCTATGAATCTATGAATCTATGGTATCCTTCAGTAGGACTGAACTATCATTTCCTGTCCTGGGAATATCCTGAACTACCACAAGGTATTCCCAGGGAATGCTGTGTTGCCAGAGATACAATCAAAATCCTGATTACTTGTGTCATCCAGTATTCCAGGAACTGGGGTGTTTGCTTTGGTGTCCTGGCCAGACCTGCATTCTGGAAGCTTCTCAGTTCTTAGGTGAATTGGCTGAAGTGTCCTTTCTTTTCTGGCCTAAATCATTATATTGGGGTGGTGACAAAGAGACATTGCATCACACCCCACAGCTGGCTACATTTCTGTAATGGGTGAAGGGGTAGTGCCATCTGTAAAGAGCACTGGGATCCTTTCGGATGAAAGCTGCTCTTCAAGCCCTGGACCCCACAGCCTGATGGTTTCTGTGTTTCTAGATAACCTGTGGAGTGACCAGAACCTGGAGACAGATCCTGATCTTCCCCCAGGATGGAGGAAAATTCGCGACTCCTCTGGCACTTACTATTGGCATGTGCCCACGGGCACCACACAGTGGCAACATCCATCGTGCAACTCTGGTCTGGGAGGAAGCCTGGGGCCTGGTGGCGATGCTACATTACAGGAAATGGTATGGAATCCCCAGAGGGCATCAACTTATATCTTAACACTGGCCATTCCATGCTAAATAAATGAAATTAGACCCCTCAGCTCCCTTCTGCCTTGGCAGACCTGATAGCAAGGGCTTATCAGGAGCTTTGTCTGGGGCCCTAAAGCTACCACTTGGATTTCATGGAAAAACAAGTTCTGTGTAGCTACTGATGCCATTCTCATGAATCTCTTCACTTCTCTTTCTGCTCAGGATCTCCAGGCAGCCACAGTAAAGCACTTGTCTAAGGAGATGCCCATTCCCAGTCCAATGGCATCATTGCCCAGAAGGTAGGCCTGACCTCATGGTTCCTTTGCTAAGTAACCTAGTCCAGTTAAGTAACCTGCATTCCATTATCTGGGGTGGTCTAAGAGACCTTTCATGTGTGCTCATGGCAGTGATGACTATAATGGGTGTAGCTAAAGGGGACCTTTGCCAGGCTGGACTGGGAGCATATGACTCAGAGGTGTCCATGCTGTGTTGCATAGCTGGCTTGAGGTGGCGGGGGGAGTTACTTGCCTCAGCATCTGTGCGGTGCTGCATGAACCAGGACACAGGGCTGGGCAGACAACTGGCCTTGATTTTTGGATGAGAGCAGAATGGCTTTCCCTGATCCCAGGCATAAGGGGATAGATAGCAGAGTGTTTGTCCTTGTTTCTTGCTAGGCAGACAGAGAACTTACCTTGATTTCTGGATGGGGGCCAGAGGATGCTCCCTGGATCTAAGACAGTGATTCCCAGGGCTTCTGCATCAGGGAAGGAAGTTGGAACTGTGTGCTGCAGGTAGATCTTTGGATCTGAGCAAGCCAGCAGCAGGACATGCTTGTAGCTGACTCCCATTCTGAGAGCAGGGCTATAGCTAGGGGTCTCAGAGCCCTGCTTACTGGTGCTGCTCAGCTATCAGAACAACTGGTCACAACACATGCCTTATTCAGTCTGGAATTGGTCCAACCACCAGGGGACCTGGACTGGTTCTCCTAGGATGAGATGGCCCAACTGGAAGTGAGTGGCTCTCGGCTGGCTGGTGGGGAAGGAGCTGGATCTTAGTCCAGTTCCTAGTGGAGCTGGGTCCTTCCCAAGAAATCCAACCTCACTGAGCACTAGCAAGCCAAGGCTGGCCCTACATAGGGGCAGATGTATTGTTCTGTGTTGCCCATGCCCTCCTTGCCCTGGGAAGAAGCAGAAACCCTCAGCCTCTGGAGCTTCCCCCAGAACCTGCCAGGAGCCACCTTGTGCCTTATTCACTGCAGTGGCTGAGCCTTTGTTTTCCATTGCAGAACCTCACTGGCCTGGCACAGGGAGGAGTTTCACAGCAGCAGTATGGAGCCAGGCTCTAAGGTACTGTTGGGAGTAGGGGGGAGTGGGCCATGCAAGAGTAATTTCATGCCACCCTGGCTGAGGGACCACTCACTAGGGCTTGTCTAACAGAGAGGTTTTCCATGACTTGCTCTATGGCACTTGGTGTAGTTAGCCTGGCACCATACATCAGCTGTAGGTCACTTTCTGAGGCACAGGCCCACACCATGGGCACAAGGCAGCCCCCTCACACTGCCTTTTCACCTGCTTGTCTATGTATCAATGCCCAGTGTAGTCTTCCAGCTCCCCTGCCTGATGTGAGAGAGCCTTGAGGACCCTGAATTCTCATCCATGTGCTCTGCTACTCCCATTAGCATAGGAGTAGGGCTCTTAGCTGGGGTAGCTGGGGCACTAGGCACAGTGCTTAGACCCCTGGGAAGCTGGCAAGGTAGAGGACATTGTTTCTATTAGCCCTGTGCCCAGACTTGGCCTTTGCTCTGACAGGCTTAGTGAAACTGTGTGGAGTGGGTGGGGAGTCCGGGTCACTGCTGAGTGTGACCTCCCTTATATGTCTCCCTTTCTCAGTGCTTTGCTGTGCGTTCCCTGGGCTGGGTGGAGATCCCAGAGGAGGACTTGGCCCCTGGCAAGAGCAGCATTGCAGTGAACAACTGCATCCAGCAGCTTTCACAGAGCAAATGTGAGAGTTTGGACCCTGCAGGCAGCTGGGGTGAGGTAAGTCTCTCTTGTCTGGTCCCTGTGGGAAATGTGGCTCTGTTTGTAAGAGTGGGTGTGTTGGCAGTAGAAACTCTGCCCCTAGATGGAAAAGCCCTGGGCACAGGGTGCCACTTGCTTGTCAGCCCCTTCCCCCACTCCCCCACCTATCCTTCTTGGTCACATTCAGGTGTGCACCACTGGACACAAGCAGGCCTTGCAGATCACCAGCCATTCCTGACCAGACCATCCTGGGGGCACCAGATGGTGCTTGGTGGTGGTGGAAAGGGCTTCCCACCCCAGCTTCCTTTAGTACAACTTCTATCTGAGCAAGGTGGGAAGGGGGAGCAGGGTAGGCAAGAAAGGGAGGCCTCAGTGCTGAGTGCTCCTGCTCACTCTTTGCAGGGCCAGAACATGGTGATGATCCTGAAGAAGGACACAATGAGCTTGGTGGACCCTCTGGACCACAGCCTGATCCACTGCCAGCCCATCATCAATATCCGTGTCTGGGGGGTGGGCTGCAACAATGGCAGGTGAGAGGCTGAGGTGAGCAGGAGGCTGCAGGAGCTTATCTCTGTGGGAGTCAGCTGTGGGAAGCCCACTTCTCAGAGTGTAGGCGCAGCTGCTCTATGTCCTGTAATGCAGCCTCTTAGGGCATTTGAAACCATCCTCTTATATCTGCAGAGCCGGCCTTAGGGGTAGTCGATGTGGGTGACTTCCCAGGGCAGTGGTCAGGGGGGCACCAAACACACACACACATGCACACACACATATGTGTGAGCCACTCATGCTCACAGCAGAGCTCTCCCCTGCCCACTCTGGCTGATCTCTGCCCCAGGCAGGAGAAGCAGTGCCCAGCCCAGCCCACCTCCCCCTCCCTGCCCTTTGCCTCTAGCTGCTGCTGAGGAGTAACCAGGCTGGGCACATGCAGGTGAGGTGGTGCCTGCTCCAGTCCACCCACCTTGCTCTGTCTTGAAGTAAGGCTGGAGCCTGAGCAAAGGGCAGAATGGGGCCAGAGGGCCCAGAGCCCATAGAGGGGCAGAGAGTGGGGCCAGAGGGCTAAGTGTGGGGCCAAAGGGCCCAAGCCCAGAGAGAGGGCAGTCTGTTAGCAGGGCTAGAGAGCCCAGAGGTCTGGAGCCCAGGAGTGGTGAGTGTTAGCAGGGCTAAGTGAGCCCAAAGGTCTCACTGACTCAGGAGTGGGGCCAGGGTCCCAGAGAGAGGCCAAGGGGATAGATAGGAAGTACTAAGTAGGTCTCACCTGGCCAAGTCTCACCTGGCCTCGGAGTGGAGCCAGAGCCTTGGAATAGATAAACCAAAGACCGGGGGGGGGGGCAAGGGAGCCCATAGCCCAGGAGAGGTGAGGACTAGGGCTGGAAGCCTGTAGTCCAAGAAGGGCATGTGTGCACATCATCTGCAAGGCATGGGAGTGGATATTAGGGAGGATGGAGCCCATGTAATTGGCAAGATCAGGCTTGGGAAGCCCTGGGGCAGCTTCCCTTTATCTAGATGCTAGATACATCAAGGCGTGGTGGGTAAATGAAAGGGCAACTGACCAAAGAAGGTGAAGTGGATAAGGGATGAGGGGGACCCCAGGAGTTTCATGGCCACCCTTGGAGATGAACCCTGTTATAACCAGCCTTTGCCCATAGCCATTGCTGGTTCTTTATTCTAGGCCAGTAATTCTCAACCAGGGTGCCACAGTAGCCTTTGGTGCTATGAGAACTTTTTAAGGGTGTACTGATAGGTGCAAACACGTATACATGATTCACAAGGTAAACCCAGAAATCTCAAATAGGAATCAATAGAGTCAAAAACATTCTGACCCGCTGTGGGCCTTCTGAGTTCTTTGTAATAGAAGAATTGCTCTATTTTTTTTCCATTGAAAAGAAACAAGTGAAAGGGAAGAGCTGACACTTTCAGAGGGGCCCTTAAGTCTAAAGGGTTCAGAACCATTGTTCTAGGCCAGGGGGTGGGCAAAATACAGCCCATGAGCTGGATCTGGTCCATCAGACAATTTCATTCAGCCTGCAGGCAGGCGCCCACCAATTAAATGAAATCGGCAGGGCCGCAGCTGCCCTTGCTGCGCTCCGCATGGGGCTGAGCCCAGTCCACTCCTGCCAGGCCAGTGCACTACGCTCCTACCTTTGCCTGTGGGAAGTCCCTAGCCCCCACCCTGGCCCCCGCCCACATACCCATCTTCTGGGTGGGGCTGCTGCTACCACCCCAGGGAACTGCTGGAGGCCAGGGGGGCCAAGTGGCTCCTCCTCCTGTTCCTGCTGCAGCACTCTGGGCAGCAGATAGGGAAGCGGGGGTGGGTAGGGGAAAGCTGCAGCTGGGTGGGAGCTCAGGGCCAGCAGCCAGGCTGGCAGGAGTGCAGAGCACAAGGCTGGGGCCAATGGAAGTGCGGGCCCCACACTGGAGCCTAACTCCATTGTATGGGGTTCCCTGTGACTCACATGCAGCTCCTGGGTCTCAGCTGGAAGCCATGCACAATGGAGTCAGTGGCCTCTCCCTGCTCCCTCCCACCACACACAGCTCCCGGGACTTGGCCAGGGCAGCAGGGAGCTGGGCTGAACCGGCTTGGGTCCATTACACAGGGCTCCCTGCTGCTCCTGGCCGAGTCCTGGGAGCTGCATGTGAGCCGCAATACAGCAGTGCACAATGGAGCCAGGCCAGCCTGGCCCTACTTCCTGCCACCACGTGCAACTCCTGGGGGCCTCTGCCTGCTGTGGGCCATGAGCACCCCACGGACCTGTGCCTGCTACTGCTTCCCCCAGTGGCAGGGGCTCTGTGCCATGGGGAGGTATTGGAGGGTCCACACACACACAGCCCACACCCACGCACCTCAAAGCATCCCCCCACATGCACCCCACAAACCCCACACACACGCCTACACACAGAAACGCACCCCTCAACCACAGCCCACACACTCCCCTACACCCCCCCCCCCCCCACCCCCCCCCCCCCACAATATACAAGAGTAAGATTTTATTTTGAGCTATTATGCAATTGTCTCTATGTACACTATGCAAACACACACAAATCAGGACAAAAATATTTTTTGAAATAAAATTAAAATACATTATAGTAGATGTTTTATTTTTAGTATATGATTTGTTTTTTTTCCGGTTCCAAGATGGTTCCAAGTTTCCGGTTTCCTCCCCCAAAAGGAGTATTTCTCGGGGCAAGGGGAGGAACTTCCAGTGGCAAAGGTCAGGGGTTAGGGGGCATGACTTCTGGTCTCAAGATAGTGACCAGGGGGTGGAGCACCTGTCAAGGGGCGGGGCTGCCCTCATGGCCCTTGATAGCTCACCAAAACTCATTAAGTGGCCCTCCAGCCAAAATAATTGCCCGTGCCTGTTCTAGTCCCTTTCTCCTGTCTCAAGGGGCTGGTTCCCAGGGTGGAGGAGGTGTTGGGATGCAGGCCCCAGCTCACTGCCACCCTGTAGCAATCTGTGCAGTAACTGCTGTCTCCATTCCTCTTTCCACATGCTGCCATGCTGGATGCAGGGACAGGTAACATGTTCTGCTTCCAGGTGAGGGATGGTACCTTGAGCCCTCTGCCTCCACCTCACCTGCCTCTTCTCTGTTTGTAGGGATTTTGCTTTTGTGGCCAGTGACAAGGATACATGTATGCTGAAGTGCCACGTCTTCCACTGCAATGTGCCTGCCAAGGCAATAGCCAAGGCCCTGCATGAGATGTGCTCCAAGGTACATGTATGAAGACCCAAGGAGACCTGAATATGTCCTGGCTCCCTCAGCCCACATGCAGACTCCCCTGAGAGCTCCCTTCCAACCTGGAGATGAGGCATCTCACACAAGCAGCATATCTGCAGTGCCTGCTTGGGGACTGTAGGAGGAAGTGAGAAAAAGAAGCTCTGAATAAACTGCAGTCAATCCTCTCATCTGAATGAGGGGCGTTTGGTACCAACTTCATTGGGTAGACAGTGGCAGGGACAATGGCAAGGGCTTTGATGGGCATCACTGGGTGGCAGGTAGAGCACAAGGCTGGGAGTCAGCAGGGACCAGATCCCAATCCATGCTCTACTGCAGACTTGTTGATTACCCTCAGAGTCCTCCCATCCAGCACCTGTGCCTTGGTCTCTACATCTATACAGGGGAGAGGACACCTGTACATTCCTCCCTCCTTCCCAAGGGGATGAGTTTTGTATCCTTTTCCTCTGGTGCTGGCTCTTCCTTACTGTCTTGCAGGGGTGCTCCTGTCAAGAGCCCAGGACCCAAGCAGAAGACAGGCAGAAGTCCCCTTTGTGATGGTGTTTCTCTCTCTCTCATAGCTTATGGCCGAGCGGGCAGTGACCAACAACAGCCTTACCCGATCTGTTACACTGGAGCCCATCTCTCCAGACAACCTGCCACTGCAAGGTACCAAGTGGTTTCCCCTGATCCCTTCCCCTGTGCAAGCTTCCGTTCCATGTGTTGTCATCAATTCCAGGTCTGACTTCCTCACCTGCATTCACTCCAACACGGCCTTGGACAGCTGTTACTGCTAGAAATCAGAAGAACCCATCTGGGACAGGTGGCCATCTTGCAAGTGGTCCATACGTTGGCCCACCCACCTGTCTAGGGCAGTCCGCTCACCTGCCTTTCCTGCCACACCTTTGATGTAACTCAGAAAAGTTTATAAGGCAGGAGGCAAACCAATTAACGGCCTGATGCCAAGGGCACAATACATGGCTCTGAACCTTCCCTTATACCATGTCCCATTCCTCAAAGATGACATCACTATATGACTCCAGCCCCACAAAGGACCTCCTTCTGTGCCCGCCTGGCATTCAGACCCAACTGAGTCCTTCCTTCTCAGGCAGTCTACTCTGCTCTTATTCTGGGTTGCCAAGCTCCCTAAGCCCTTCTCCCTCTCAGCCATGGCTCCCTCTGGGACCTTTAGCCACACAGCCCCCGGCCTCACCTCTAAGCCAGTCAGAACCCCCGGCTCCTGGCTCTGGGCATCTGTCACGATGGGCATTCTGCCCCTTCAGCCGTTCTTGTCCTGGCCTGAGCATTGACCAGTTGAGGGTTTCTCTGGTCAGGTTATTGAGTCACTTGCTCTTTCTCTGTCATACGGGTCCACCTTCTTGTGCCCCACCAAACCCAGCTCACTCAATCTCTAAGGCCAGCCCATGTACGGTCCTCCAGGAAGTTCAGGCCCACCCATGAAGACCCTACTTTACACGGCCTTCTCACACACCCTTACTGGGCCCACTACTCTGCCCCTCACTGGGGCTCCCAGCCTTACACCCCTTGGGTCTCAGGCCTGATGACATGTCTGGACCCCTTGCCTGTCCTCTCTATAGGATAACCCACCAGGTTATGGGGACTGAGCCTATATAGCACCCCATCCTCACCTTTCACTAGGGAGGCACTGGTGTGGCATTTCCTGGGGACCACCCCACCACAGGCAGCCCCACCACATCATCCAACCCCAGCAGGGTGTAGTTTTAAGTAATTCCCCAGGGCCAGGGACCTCCTCCATCCCCATAGTTACTACCCTTGACCAACAGGTGCTCTGGGAGCAGCAGCTCCAGTTGCTACCGTTATCCCTCTGGCTCCCTGCAGCAGCTGCCAGCCCGTCTCTGAGGGCCTCGGTTTATACTGAGGCTGCTCAGCCCCATTCTCCAATCCAGGATCTCTCCCACGGTCATGTGACCACCTCATTAGGCCACATCGCACCTGCTGGCTGCTCCAAAGCCTGCTCAAACCTCTTAAAGTGGCAGGCACCAAAGGTGACCTGCCACACCAACCCAGAATATTTCTTACTCTCCGTCTTGTGGAAAACTGGAAGTGGCCCTGCTTTCCTGCCAAGGATGTGCTAGGGGGCCTTAGACCAATGATTGAGGATACAGTCTGATACCTCTCAACCCTTCAGTGCTAGAAACTGCTGCCTAAAACTTAGGGAGAGCCAAGAAACCCCTTCTCAAGGGCATAGAGGACTCTTTGCTAGCCCTGGGACATCTGATTGGAAACTGATGATGCCTTGATTTTAAACAAGAGGCTTGAAATCTGTCTTAGAGTAAACCTGTCTCCTCAACTAATGCCTGCTCAGTCAGACTCCTAGCAGCCTGGCTTTGTAAAGGGGAACCAAAGAGCCCCAACTTACATGCAGAAGTAAAGTGCCCACCCTACACATGCTGCAGCCTGTCCTCAGCTACTCTGAGAGCCTGTGGGACCATCGTGGAGGCATGATTTGTACTGGAGTGCCTTTAAATAGTGTTGTTTATTAGTGAAATCTTGAAAACAAACCCACATGCAAAGGAACAATCCAAGGGCTGGGGAGTGCCCAAGGCTCCCCTTGGGAGGGGTGTTGTGACAATAGAATTGCTTGCCTCCCACTCACACTTTCCTGTGAATCTCAAAGCAAAATGTCTGTTGCTAGATGAGACAATCCAAATTCCCAGGGCCCAGGCACCTGTGCTGCAGAGCCTGCTCTAGCACATGCAGCCCTTGGTTCTCTGTTGGCACTGGGCAGTGTAATGCCAACCCCTTCCCATTGGCTGGATTCTGAATGTGCCCTCCTTGGCAAAGACCTTTGCTTTGTTCAATGTACTGAGAAGCTGGAGAAATTATTCCACCTTTCTCATTGTCTTTGGCAGTGGATATTCTGGACGCTGTGAGGCAGTCTATCCAGAAGTATGATGCCCTCTACATTGGCAGCTTACCTGTGTCCAAAGCAATGGGTAAGTAACTGAGATGGTGAACCTCTGGCTGCACTGTCATTCTGTTATACTGCTTGGGCAGCTGGGCTTGGTTCCTTTGTGCTCCATGGGTGGCAGCTGTGCCAAATTAGCTCCCCCTGCAAAGCATCAAGGGAAACATACCTAGAGGGAACAAAATTAAATCTGCCCTGACTGGGCTTTCCAAGCTGCAGTACTTGACTAGGAACTACTGTCTCTCCCCTGTTGAGAACCTGGCACAGGCAGGGCACTGCAGGCTTCCCAGCCTCAGGCACCCACCTGCCAGTGTATCTCAGTCCTACTCTGGAGGGGGTGCAGGAAGAAATCTACCTGTATGGCCCAGTCACTGCTACTGCACTTAGTGCCCATGCAACCCAGCCAGCTGGGATGAGGCACTTCACCACTCTCTTAACTTTATCTCAAGAATCCACTAAAGCACATGATTTCCTGTGTCCTCATGTCTTTTTATGCTTGTTCCCAACCAGCCCACCCAGCAGCTCAGGGGTCACTCGAGCTCCAGGGGGCAGATGCATGCCCAGATAAGAGCCTGGGAGCTGCCTGGAAATAGCTCTCCCCCAGTCTAGAGAACTATCTTAGCAACAAGTCCTTGCCTTGAGTGATGTGCTTGGCTGAGCTTCCTCACAGCATGAAGAATCCATGCGTTCTTCTGTCTCCTTCACTGAAAGAACTAGAATCCTCCCTAGGAAATGAAATGTACCCTCTGGTAACAGGAGTTTACAAGCCAGAGCTGTTCTGAAACCCCCTTCCTGAGGATCCAACAGCGTGGGCTCTGAATGTCCTGGCTTAGGCATTACTCACTGGCAAGGGCAGCGGAAGGGCAGGGAGGGGTATGCTTATGACAGCAGTGATTGGAATGGCCCTCAACTGAAGTGCCATTTTTCCAGCCTGGAATGGGAGTGTCTCACCCATGTGTCCTGGCCATGCTGCACAGCTGGTTTGGGGGCGGCTGGTTGTTACATGTCCCTGCCATCTCCACTCTCTCTTCTGTTGTGGGAAGGCCTTTAGGCAGGGCTATGGGCTGGCCTGGTGCTGTGATTGTGACTGTGCTCTGCTCTCATCTGGCGTGTTCCCCACTACTGTTGTGTCTTTACCTAGTTGTATGGATTCCTGTCAGGGACCCCAAGTTCTCAGGGTGCCTCTGCAGTTGGTCTCCCCATTGGCTCCCACAGTCGCTCTGTGCTATATCCTGTGGCTTGCATTTTCTTTAGGATTGTCTGAACTATCCTGCCAGCCTGTACCTGACACTACCCGGGCCTCTCTTTGCCCCTCTGACAGAAGCTGCCTATGGCCCTTTCTCTCCCTCCCCTTTTTCCCCCTTGTCTCTCCTGAGTTGGGGAAGGCACTCTTACCCCAGCATTTCTTGCAGGGCAGTGTGGGGCTGGCTGGATCATGTGGCTGCAGAGGAGTTTGGCCAGTAGCTGAAAACTGGCCCTGCTGGGCTGGATCTAGATTTTCTGCTTCATCCCATCCCCTTGTCTCCTCAGGGATGGATGTGCTGAATGAGGCCATTGAGAACCTGACAAACAGTCATGGCCGTGAGCAGTGGACCCCATCCCTTATCAGCGTGTCAGACTCGGTGATGAAAGTGCACCAGGCAGAGGTAACTCTCCCACTGATTCACCTTCTGGGTGCTCAGCCATGGTGCACACATAGCTCATACTGCAGCACACCAGCCAAGGGGTTCCTGAAGGACCTTTCTGCCCTGAGTATGCAGGCTGTGCTGCAGGCAGGGAGCTGTACTGCTGAAGATGGCTCCTCTTGAATGGGAGGGCAGCTGAAGTCAGCTCCATTTCAGGCACATGGAAGGGGGTCACTAATGGAACTCTGACCTGAGCTGGGTAATGGAGCTGAGTCCTCTTGACTTCTGCAGTTACACATCTGCCAGGCTGCCCATGCCAGAGGGCCTCTGCTGTGAGCTCCACAGACACTGTCACCCAAGCCATGGCATCTGGACCCATCACCCACCCAGGCCCAAGGGCACAATTGTTCTGGTAGCTATCCCATATTGAAGCTACACCTGGATCCACTAGGGCAGGGGCGGGCAATTATTTTGGGCAGAGGGCTGCTTACCGAATTTTGACAAGTCATCAAGGGCTGCATGGGTAGCCCCGCCCCTTGATAGGTGCCCCACCCCCTGGTTGCCATCTTGGGATCAGAAGTCCCCTAACCCCTGACCTTGCCACCAGAAGTCCCTCCCCTTGTCTCCCAGAAGTACTCCTTTCAGCAAGAGAGTTTGCCATCTTGGAACCAGAAAAATACCAAATTATATTCTAAAAATCAAATATGTACTACAGCGTTCATTAATTTAATTTCAAAAAATAATTTTGTCCTGATTTACATGTGTTTGTGTAGTGTACATAGAGGTGTTAGTTTAATAGCTTAAAATGAAGTCTTACTCTTGTGTATTGTGGGAGGGTGGGTATAGGTTTGTGGTTATGTGGGGTGTGGAGGAGGGTGTGGGTGCCTGTGTGGGATTTGTGGGGGTGGATAGGTGTGGAGGGTGTGGTTGTGTGGGGTGTGGGTGTGTGTGGATTTGTAGGGAGCTGTGAGTATGTGGAAGGAGGGTGGCTGGGGAAGGTTGTGGCTTACATGAAGGGGGAAGACTTGCCCACAGCCCATCCCCACATGGCAGGCAGAGCCCCTGCCAGCACTCCTGCAAGCCTGGGCTCTGCACTTTTGCTGCTCCTGACCCCAGGGCAGCAGTGCAGGGCCCATACTCCCACTCGTTGCCACTTCCCCCCATTTGCCACCACTGTCTTTCTCCTTCCACTTCCTCCCCTCCTGCCCTCCCACTGCTCTGGCACCGTGTTCCAGCTGCTTCTGCAGTCCCAGCAATGCAGCTGGGAACCAGATGGTCCCGGAGTTGCTGGCGGGCAAGCGGGGGTGGGGAGTGTGGAAATGGCTGCAGTAGGCAGGGGAAAGGGGCAGTGAGCAGGCATGCGGAGCACAGCAACAGCTGGGCAGCACAGGGTCTGGGTCAGCAGAGGTCTATGAAGCTGAGCTGGCTCCTCTTCTCTCTGCTTGAGCAGTGCAGCCCAGTTCCATACAGCCCCTGTTGGCCCAGACCCTGCACTCCTGGGCAGAAACTAATGCTTGGCAGGGAGGAAAGCCCCACCCCTCTCCCGCCAGTTTTAGCTGCATCTGCCCGGAGCCCACGTTGAGCTACACTGCAGTGTGGCTCCTTCAGCACTGCCTCTGTGCTGCCCAGTGCGGCAGTAGCGGCCATGTGGAGCAGCCACGATAGCCCGAAATGAGGAAAGCAGGGCAGCTCACAAGCAGTAGTGAAGGAGCCGCACCGCAGCCTAGCGTGGCGCGGGCTCCTGGCAGATGCAGCCAGGGGTGACTGGTGACTCCTGAGTCTGGGGGGGCACAGTTTGTGGGCGGGCCCAGGGGCGGGCCTGGGGATGGACCAAAAGCCCCATATCCATTCCTATGCTTCTGTGCTGTGGCTTAGTGCCAACATGCCGCTGGCCCATGCGGCAAGAAAACTGTGGCAAAAAAACTGCCCCACTTTTGGGGGCCAATCTCAGGGGGGGCATGTGCCTCTCCCTGCCCCGTGCTCCCCCTACCAGTCACCTGTGGACGCAGATAAAACTGCCCAGCGGCAGCGAGGGGGAGGGGCCATTTCCCCCCGCACTGAACAGCTGTTTTCTGCCCAGTTGCTGCTGCTGCTACCGCTGCTACTCAGCCCCGACAGACGAGCCCAGAGCCGGAGCAGGGCCCAGGCTCAGCAGCAGCAGCAGCACAGGACAAACTGCTGCTCAATGCAGGAGAAAAGCAGCCCCTCCCCCTCCCGCTGCCAGTGCTCCTTGGTTCAGCCACTCAGATTCCATGCAGGCCTCCGTGTGCCTGCTCTGTGCTACCACCACTGCCCCACAGAGGCAGTGGTGACATGGCAGAGACGCAGGACAGTCCTGCATGGGCTCTGGGTGGCTGCCCCAGGAAGTGATGGCCAAGGGCAGGGGGTGGGGGTGGAGGACCGCTTTTCTCCCGCACTGAACAGCAGTTTGTTCTGCGTCACTGCTGCTTAGCCCAAATGGGTGAGCACAGGGGCAGAGCTGTGCGCACTCGCCCCTGCCTATACCACGGGGCTGAGGCAGGCGGGACTGGGAATGAGCAGGTGCATGGGAGGCAGCGACAGCTGGACAGAAGCGCAGGGCCAATGCTGGTGTCCCAGGCCCTGCACTGGTGGGGGCCAGAGCAGGGCAGCAGGAGTGCAGGGTCCCAGCTGGCAGGGGCTATATGGAGCTGGGCCAGCTCCCCGCTCCCGGCTATATGGCTGGACCACAGGACTCAGCAGGAGCTGGCCCAGCCCTGAACACTGGGGCTATCGCCCATGGTCCTTCCCTGCGTCCCTGCCCCCCACCCCTTCTTACCTAAATTTCCTGCTCCTGCACAGTGGGCCAGAAACCCCTACTAGGCAGGGACTTCTGGCTGGGGGGTGGGGGCCAGGCTGGCCTTGCTGTTCAGGGTCTTGCCATGGTTTCCCCGGGGTCCTACTGCCGCTGGCTCCTGTCATCTTTGACAGGCAGCCTGGGGCAGATAAATATTCATTTTCTAAATTTTTTAGGGGCCCCATGGGCCCAATAGAATGGGAATGAGCAGGACATATCCAGCCTGCGGGCCGTATTTTGCTCACCCCTGCACTAGGGACTGGTGAACAGGGCAGACAGGTTATAGGACAGGTGATCTGCAGGAAGCACCGTCCCACCCACATTACTGCAAACACCCATACAGGCCAGTTCTAACCACAGGAAGTAAGTGGCATATTTTCTGCAACCCTGGTGTGTTTCCTTCTATATCATGGAATCACAGAAAGTTAGGTTTGGAAGGGACCTCAGCAGGTCATCTAGTCCAACCCCCTGCTCAAAGCAGGACCATCTCCAACTAGATCATCCCAGCCAAAGCTTTGTCTAGCCAGGTTTTGAAAACCTCCAAGGATGGAACTTCCACCACCTCTCTGGGTAACCTGTTTCAGTGTTTTATTTACCCTTCTAGTGAGGAAATTCTTCCTAATATCTAACCTAAACTTCCCTTGCTGCAACTTGAGACCATTGCTCCTTGTTCTGTCACAGTCTAACTCCATCCTCCTTCAAATCCCTCTTCAGGTAGTTGAAGGCTGCTATTATATCCCCCCTCAGTCTTCTCTTCTCTAGGCTAAATAAGCCCATTTCCCTCAGCCTGTCCTCATAAGTCATGTTCCCCAGCCCCCTCACCATTTTTGTTGCCCTCCTCTGGACTCTCTCCAATTTGTCCATTGGCCTACACTTGTTCCTTATGGCAACTAGCTTAACCAAATGATTTGCCTTTGCAGCCCCCTTCAGGGACCCTGCAGAGACAAAGTGAGAGGAGGGATGTAGGAGGGAACAGAGAGGAGAAAGCAAGACACAAGACCAGGGTGAGAGAGACAAATGCAAGGTGAAGGGGAGAGAGAAGGGAGCCTGAAGAGCCATGGACTTTTGCATTTGGTCCCCACAGCAGCCCAAGGAAAGGGCTGTAGGGTGGGGTTGAGGACTGTTCACCTAGGCCACCAGTGCCATAGCAGATCTAAGCCACTCATAAACGAATGCCTCTGGGCAATCCTGGTGGTGCTGGTGCCCAGCTCA
This sequence comes from Alligator sinensis, assembly GCF_000455745.1. Lineage (NCBI taxonomy): Eukaryota > Metazoa > Chordata > Crocodylia > Alligatoridae > Alligator > Alligator sinensis. Next base: position 455,025 of record NW_005842709.1, read on the forward strand.
GGCTGGAAGGAGCTCAGTGCTGCTAGCTCTTGGGCTTTGTGGTTGCTCTGGCATGCAGTAGAACCGATTCTGAGGGGAAAATGGGCACAGACCTCAGGCTGCCAGTGCATCTCAGAGCTCCTCAGGCACAGGCAAATCCAGAGGCCCTTCTAGAGGCAGACATTGTTGTACTAAATAGTAGTTAAGGGGAGGGGGTGAATGGAAATGAAATGATTGGTGAGACTATTCCAGTCTTAAATCCTAATTTACTGAACACACAAGCAATACCAATATTTTAAGCAAGGCTTTAAATATAACACAACTTTTAAGCAAGCCCTAGCAGTCAACATAGATATTCTTACATGAGCCTTCCAACTATGGATACAGTGAGTTCGGCTGGCCAGACATCTGTCACTGCACCAGAGGTTCAGTAGTTGTTTCTTTTCCTGTGTGTCACTCTCCCTCCAACGTCAAGAGTTTTTTTCCATGTTTATATACACTATTTATAGTTCTCTTTTGTATGTCCCAGATATGGTTATGTCATAAATATCCACCAATCATCTTCTTTTAGAGTGGTTGTTTTCCTGTCTATCCTCCCCCCTCCCCCCACTACAAGGTGGCTGGGGAAACCCCAAAACAGACCTCCCTCTCCTGCCTTCTCCCCCTTCCATCCTGAGTTAACACAGGAACTGGGAGAGGGGGGCAGAAGTAGGGGAAGAGGCTGCAGAGATGCAGCCTCTGTCCCTGGATTAGCTCCAAATTGGAGCTCAATCTCCCTCCCACGCTCTCAACCATGGACAATAAGTTGAATATGAGCCAGCATTGTGCCCTTGTTGCCAAGAAGGCTATTGGCATACTGGGCTGCATTGGTAGGTGTCTTGCCAGTAGGTCAGGGAAATTATTCCCCTCTATTCAGCACTGATGAGGCCACATCTGGAGTACTGTGTTCAGTTTTGCGCCCCCCCCATAGAAAAGATGTGGATAAATTGGAGAGAGTCCAGCAGAGGGCAACAAAAATGGTGAGTGACTGGGGGACGTGATTTATGAGCAAGGATTGAGGTCACTAGGCTTATTTAGTTTAGAGAAGAGGAGACTAAGAGGTGACTTAATAGCAGCCTTCAACTACCTTGAGGGGGCTGGGGGGTGTTGAAAGAGGATGGAGCTAGATTATTCTCAGTGATGGTAGATGACAGAACAAGGAGCAATGGTCTCAAGTTGCAGCAAGGGAAGTTTAAGTTAGATATTAGGAAGAATTTCCTCACTAGAAGGGTAATAAAACTGGAACAGGTTACCCAGAGAGGTGTTGGAGTCTCCATCCTTGGAGGTTTTCAAGACCCGGCTACACAAAGCTTTGGCTGGGATGATCTAGTTGGGTCTAGTGCTGCCGTGAGCAGGGGGTTGGACTAGGTGACCTCCTGATGTCCCTTCAAACCCTAATTTTCTATGTTTCTATAACCCAACAACTAACATCTGTTGGGTGGGGAGGATCAGTTTATCTCATGGCATTTTCTGTGAAATGCCATGAGTTAGACCCAGGAGCTGCACTTCTGTCTGTGCCCTAAGGGAAGACAGGCTGATGGTTGGGGATGGCTGGCCATGCACCCAGCCACAGAACATCTCTCAAGGTCTGGCATGGATGGACAATTGCTTGGGACTCTTCCAACTAGGCTGGACAAAGCCTGGGGTGTGGACAAAAGGAAGAGTCCTGCTTTTGCCCCCTGGTTCTCACTGAGAAGTGATGTTGAGGGGTGTCCTTTTTCCTCTCTCCCTGCTTTAGTTGAGTGACTGATCTCTTGTATGTTCCTTTGAGGCTGACGAGGAAGATGCCCACATCTGGGAATGCCAGGTCCGCTACGTGACCTTCATCGGGGTTGGGAAGGATGCCCACACCTTTGCTCTCATTGTAGATTTGGGGCAGCAGCATTTCCAGTGTACGGCTTTCTGGTGTGAGCCAGATGCTGGCACCATCTCCGAGGCCGTGCAAGCAGCATGCATGGTGAGTGTGCCCTCTCCTGACTTGCTGAGAAGCATCTATGTGCAAGGACCTCCATGGTGGTGAAAGGTTCTGGACTGAAAGGCCTAGTAACCACCTTCTGTTACCTCAGAGCTGGGATAGCTGCAAGGCAACTTCCCACAACCCCTTCAGTCTTCTTGGGACTGCTGTCAAAGTTGTCTGCAGTTTAATCAAGCCTTGGCCTTCTGGCTGCTTATCTTCCAGTCCATGCCCACTCTGTCCTGCCCTTGCAATCTAACAGGACTTCTGCCCCCACAACTGTCCACCTTGCTGTGGGAATTCAAGCAGCTTCTATGTCCTGTTATCCATTACAGTCTATGGCAATGGCTGTTCTTGGTGTCCAGCACACAGGCCCTGCCAGTGTGTCTCCAGCAGGGTGCTGGAAACAGGGAAGCTCCTTTGGGCTGGACACCAGGGAAGCTTCCCTGTTTCCAGCTTCCCTGTTTTCAGGGTGCTGGAAACAGGGAAGCTCCTTTGGGGCAGACACACTGGTGCTTCCTCCCTGTCTGGGGCCAGGAGACCATCACACCTGAGCCTTGGGGCCAGATGTTGCCTTTTGAAAGCGTTTCCCTTTCAGAACCTTGAGGGAGCTCATCATTAGAAAGCTGCTTCCATGGCGAGGTGAGAGGGGGGAGTTTAGGAGATGAACAGCCTGCTATGTTGCTCTTCTCAGACACTGGGGCACGGGATGGACCTAAAGGCTTTAGGACCCAGCCAGAACTGGGTCATCCAAGGGTGCTGGTGCACTTCCCTGATGAGACTGTGGCCCTAGGTAGGGGGTGTAGCTTGACTTGAAAAGGGGAGGGACTTAGTCTGGGTGGCTTTAGTTTGGGGCAGCTGCCAAGAGGTTTTTCATAGATTCTGAAAGGTATTTAGTAGAGGTGCACCAATACATTGGTCCGATATTGGATTGGACACCGATATAAAGACAATTGTCTGTATTGGAAGTCAGCCTAATATGGATTATAATTTGGCCGATAAATGGTTTGTGCATGTGTGCAGCTGCAGCGCAGCATGTAGGCAGCGAGCAGCATAGCCTGACAGCTTGGAGAGCTATGTGCAGCTGGTAAGTCCGTTGTGGTGGAAGGGAGAGGGGGGGGAGGGGGAAGGGGGAAGAGAAGGAGATGGAGCTGTGGCTCATCCAGAGGGCATGGGGAGGGAGGGGGGCAGGTCTCACCACTGCTACGGCCACTTGTCCAGGAGGGCATGGGGGCAGGGGGGGCATGTGTCCCCAGATCTGCATGGGGCAGGGACAGGTTGGGGCCGGGGCTGCACGGGGCTCTTCCTGGTGGGGGCTAGGCCAGGCTGTGCTCAGGGCAAGTGGTGGTGATGGGAGGGGGGCCTGGGGTAGCTAGAGCAAATTTTGAAGTGGCTGGAGCACCCCCCGCCCCCATAACCTCCTCCCAGAGCCACCACTACACACCCCAAGTGCAGCCCAGCTTAGCCCCCTGCCAGGAAGAGCCTGGTACAGTGCTGGCCCTAGCCCCAGCCTGCAGCAGCAGCCTCCCCGCCCCACACAGAATCAGGGGGAAACCCCCTGTTCTTCCTGCCCCAGCCCCAGCCCCAGCCCCAGCCCCAACCCTACTCCCTCCCACACCACAGGGGCCTTGATCTGCACCCCCACTCCCCTTCCCTTCTCCCTCCCCTTCCACCACAACAGACTTACCAGCTGGACACTGCTCTTCAAGCCACCAGGCTGGTATCAGAAATTGGATTGATATTGGCCCCAAAAATCTCTATTGGTGCACCCCTAGTATTTAGATGTCTGATTCCCATTGATTTCAATGATACTCAATTTGGTTTTAGTGGGAATAAAATACTGATGACTAGTGAAGAACTAGATCATTGTCTTTAAAAGCTCAGTGCTCTACTGATTTATCACAAACCCTGGTCTCCCACCAGAACTACTGGAGGTCTCTGCTTCTCCTTGTGTTTCCATTGGAACTCCTGGCCTTTCCCAGGAGCTCTGAGTATTCCCATCACCACACTGTGGGGAATGTACTTGAGGGTTAGGAAAAAGGCCAGTCCCTGGAAAAACATTCTAAACAGAGCGGAATACCAAAATATCTAAGAGGAGAGGCAAGACCTGTGCTAGAGCACAGTCTGACTGGGTGACTCCAAGTTGGGGGGATGAAAATGGGAGAGGGTCTTGGAAGAGTTAGGTTTAGAGGTCAGATTGGAAGGGAGAGTCTGGAAGCTGCCTTCCTCTTGCTATTTCCCAGTAAGAGCTCCAGCCCAACTATGCATAGGATGTGGGAAGTTCAGAAGAAATTTGAATACATGGGTGTGTGAGGTCTACTGGCGCAAATTAGGAAGAAGAGTAAGGTGGGACTCCTGGGTTTCATTCCCAGCTTTGGGAGGAAGTAGAGTTTTGCAGCTAGTGGAGGTGGGTGGGACTGTGAATCAGGACTTCTGGGTTCTCTCTGAGTTGGGAGAACTACCTGCAACCTGTGCCATGGTGTGTGCAGTGATTACACATGAAGTGATGGCAACAGGACACTTTTCCTTGCCAGGGCTTCCCAGGTGCTGGAAGGGCCACCGCCTCTTTGTAAAGCAGGGTGGGCAATTCTCTGAGCCCTTGCTTTGTTTACATCACAGGTGCAGTACCAGAAGTGTTTGGTGGCCTCCACCTCACGGATGAGGCCAAAGGGCGCCTCACGCTCCATGCTGAAAATGAAGAGGACAGCATCTGTTGACTCCCCAGGGTGCCCATTTTCTGCCACAGGCCATGTCCTGCAGAAAAGTGGCAGTGGCACCAGTACTCGCAAAAGAGGGGTCCTCTCTTTTTTGGAAGTGTTCCGGCAGAAGCATTCCATGCTACACACCCCGTAGACTGCAAGCTGTGGGCTGGGGAGGGTTCGTGTGGGGGGTCGGGGGTGGTAGGGACCAAGGCAGCAGCAAGGAGTCTGCTTGACTGGCCTGTGTAAATAGCATACTCAGATCTGTTGGCTCTTTCACTGTAGCAAAGACCCAACAGGCCCAAATGACAAGTCTATGGCCTGCAGGGAGAGTTCCAGCTGGTTATGGATCTCCTAAGCAGAACCCTATAGTTCCTTGCTATGTAGATGATCCCATGAGGAGCGGGGACACTGTGGGGGCACTCTGGGGAGTCGCAATAATGCAGCACATGTACGTTTTCAAGTAGGGAATGTTTCCTAATATCTGAAGCAGCAAATTTGACAGTCAAGCCCAATGCCAGCTGAGCTCTGCCCTCACAACCCAACTTGAGATTGGAGGTAGATGAGGTAGCTTGGGGGGCAGATACCCCAGTCACCTCTGCTGTCTCTTGGGTTTCACTTCTGAGCAGGAGCTCATCTTGGTTGTTAGCTCAAGGTTTCCTGTCTGCCAGAGAATGAGTGCTTAGCCTATGAACTCTACCTGCAGGGCCAAATAATGGGATTCAACTATGTAGCCCTAGATCAATGTTTCTCAATGTTTTAGGCTCAAGGCACCTCCTCCTTAGGCTGAAGACACCTCCAGAAATTTCCAGTTCTTAATTTTCACTCATTTTTACTACAGAAAAAAAATAGAGCAATTATTTTGTTGCAAAGAACTTGGAAAGACCACAGCAGGTCAGAATGTTTTTGACACTATGGATTCCTATTTGGTATCTTGGGATTTAACTTGTGAATCATGTTTGCACACTTAACAGTGCTAACATTGTGTGACACCCTTGAAAGTCTCTCAAGGCCACAGCACCCTGGTTGAGAATCACTGCCTTAGATCTATGTCAGTGGTTTTCAACCTTTTTTCATTTGTGGACCCCTAAAAAAAATTTGAATGGAGATGCAGACTCCCTTGAATTATAAGTGTGGGTATTCACATGCTTCTGATTGATCATAGTCATCTTTTGAGGACACCTCTTAGATATAGTCTGCGGACCCCTGGCTGAAAACCACTACAGACCACAGGCTGAAAACCACTGTTCTAAGTGAAATTCAGAGCAGCCTGAACATTGACACCACCACGGAGGAAAGATGCTTCCTGTGGGCTGCTTGAGTTGCTGGCTTTGGAAACAAGGCAAATCCTTTCCCTGGCAACTGAGTAAGCACCCCGTACATCATGCCCTGAAAAACGGCTGGACGTGGTGCCATCCCACTTCACTCAGTAACTAGCCAGTTAATGAGGAACTGGGTGCATCAGGGAGCCCGTAACATTTACAGCATGTAAAATGTTTTCATTCTAAACAAAATTTGTGTTTCTTTTCCTTTCTACAATGTCCAAGCCAACAGCCCTCCTGCTCTGAGGTTAACATGCCTGGATGACTGATGAGCACTGCTTAGTGAGCCCTAGCAACCTCCAGTAGCCAACTGATGCACACAGCTCTGGTGCCTATGGATGACCTGACCCTAATAGACCAGTGTGCATGGCACTGGCATCAATAACTAAGCTGACAGTTACACTGGCATGCAGAGCCCAGCACTCAGGCCTAGCCCCACAACACCAAGCCAGGGCTTGGCTCAGCAAGGTAGTGTTAGTCAGGAAAAGAAAAGCATTTACAATGTCTGAATATAAAGCTCTGGCATGGTCTCGTTGCCCTTCAGTGGACAGTCCTGTGTTAACTCTCAGTGAGGCTTGAGGTGTGCCCCGCAGCACAGCTAGTGTTGCCAAATTGTAGGAATGGAGCAGAACAGATGTCCATCCAGCTGCCATGAGCCCAGCTTGGCAGCCACATGAATCACCTGCTGTGTGCTATGAGGGATTGTTCTCTTGATCAGTTTAGACATCACCCCAATCTGTCAATATTGCCCAGTTTATTAATCCCCTCCAGTCAGTGCCCCTGTGGGGAGCCCCCTGGTATGACAGACTGACGTCTACCTCAATAACACTTTATATCTGATCATTTGTGCAAATAAAACACTACCATGCAGAAAACTGGATCCTGCCCTGTCTTTATGTTGCTCCCTGTTGGCTAAGCATGCAGCCAAGGCAGAGTGACTGATACAGGGGGCAGGAGAAGGGAAGGAACCTTTTGCTTCACAAACAAAGGAACTGCAATGCTGGCTCAGGCACATGGGTCCAGCAGTGGCTGTTTTAGAGGACAGTGCATGAATGATCACATCCAGGTTCATCTACTTTCTCGCAGGGATAAGGTTGAGCTCCAAACCTACCACATCCTGGTCCCTGAGTCAATCCTTTCTTGGATGCTGTCTGCAATTGACCTTATGTCTATGAGACCTCCATGTGCACAAGCAAACTTATGGGAAATCCTATAGGGGAAGGCCTGACCACCCCTGAACTCAATGACAAATAGCCCATTGATTGCAAGGACAGACTTTCACCCATAGCTTCCAAATTAAACATTTATTTGTTCCATTTCTAATATGGTGTTCCCAGACTCCAGCATGCTGCAATCTCCCAGCTAAACAGAGCCAGCACTTGGAAGGAGCCCCATCAAAGAACACTCAGGCTTGTAGAATAGGTCAGATGTGAGAGAAGCTATTGAGGGAAAGCGTACAATCTGGAAGCAGGCTCTGTGTGAGAGTTACAGGAGAAGGCAGAGCACAAGGGAAAGAATGTGGAGATCACCTGTGATCAGGAAGGGAAAATTTTGCAGTGGAAAGATTAGAGAAAAAGCAGAACTTAGTAAGACCTGGTAAAGAAAAGCAGGTTGAGGGGGTGGGGGAGGGCAGAAAGAAGAGTCACCCAGGTCTGCAGACTACATGAGGCTTGGGTGGAGAGAATGAAGAAATGGTTGGTGTGTGTTCAAAGGACTGATGGAGACAGGGCTGGTTGGAAGCAATGGGACCATCTTTTAATCCAACCCCTGCATAGTTCCAGGACTGATTGACCTAAAGTATTCCATAGAGATATCTATCATTCCTCATCTTAAAAAACACAGCTGCAAAAGTGGCCCAGCTGTACAAGCATTTGGGCTGATCCAGTGTGTGCTTGAATTTGGAAAAAAATGTTCATAGTTGATCAAGCTTCCTTTTGCAGTTGACCTTGATTCAGTTTTATGTCACCCTCATGCAGCAGATTTGCTCAGAGGCAGGTCACACATGCCTACCTAAAAAAAAAAGACTGGAGCAGCGGAGGAGAACAGTGCCAGAGTAGAATTTATCTGGGATATTAACATTGCAAGAGTAAAATGATCAAAAATATTTGTTATTCACAGTGATATGAGCATTTATTAAGGACAAAAATGCCTTAGTGCTGAGCTTGTTGGTGAGCTATGCATGACAGCCTTTTCTCAAAGAAAATCATTTTGAAGCTCCAACAGGACAACTCCATTTTCCAGATCTGGCAGCACTTCTGAGGGCTGGGAGGTTGTTAGTGGGGTGTAGCAGGGGACTCCTATACCTACTACTAGAAGGAAGAAAAGAGCAGTGTTACAGAAGGCAGGTTAGGGAATGCAGCCTGGAGAAAGGTGAGCTGCTGGATTCCACACAGCTAATGAGGGGCTTGACAGCCCTTTTGCTGGTTTAGATAATTGGCAGCATTTGGGTCTTGTTTTTCCAGGGAGTCCAAATTAGGTGACCAAAAGGGAGAGGAATCAAGGGCCATATAAACCTGAGCCTGGGGCAGAAGGCTTAGTCCAGTCCAGATCCCCATGAGTATAGGAATTCTGCAGCGAGCTGTATACAGAGATACACTATATTTTGCTTCTGATTTGGGGTTGTGGTTAGTGTGAGCTTTGGGGTGGTTTGAAAGGGGGGAGGAGGCCACAGGTGGGCTGCCTGGTATGCACTATGTGTTATGAGGGGCTAAAGCCCAGGTAGACCCAAAAAAAGATCTGGGACCTGGTGGGTTGTGAGGGGCCTGGGGAAGGGGGCTAAAGTCTGGAGGAGGAGGAAGCACAGATGAGAGCAAAACAGGCCCAGGAGGCTGAAGCTGGGACAGAGCCAGGGGCCCAGCAGGAGCAAGAGGGGTGAAAGTCTGGGAGAGGCTGAAGTTCAGACCAGAGCAAGACAAGGCCAGCAGCTGAGACCACAATGAGAAGGCAAGGAGAGAGACCTGGTTCTGCTCAGGCCAGGGTGTGAGGATGGGGCAGGCTGGCAGCCTGACAATGAGCAAGGCACCAAAGGCCGAGCTCTGGTTCTCTGTGGGCAGCCTCTTAGAACACCCATTAATGGGACATAGTGGTGTGGCAGGAGAGAGGGCAAGGCCCCACTGGGGAGCTGTCTGGGCAGGCATGGTGCCACTTCTTCCCATGATGTGATGAGCCCATTACAGCAGGAAGCAGACATTCATCATCACCTGGGCTGTGGATCCTGTGGCAGCCAGCAGATGCCTGGGAGAGGAGGAGGCAGAGCTGAGGTGAACAATGCAGGGTGGGAAACCATATCTGGAATATGTGGGGAGGAGGGGCTGCAGTGCTGCCCTTGAGGTACCAGACAGATTTTGAATCAGTGCCTCCATGGAGATGAACCTGAAGTTGGTTTCTTATTGCCAATTCCTTATGCCTGGTTCCTGATTCCTTTTTCAAAGATACAGCACTTCTAATAGTCTTTAATTGTGTAAGGATTAGCAACAAAATTTGGCGCTTGGGCTAAGGCCTGCAGTGGCAGCCTGCCGTCACCCCATGCACAGATCTGGGGGGCACATGCCCCCCCATGCATGCCTGGGAGTGCATGCTGTGGCAGGAGCCACCCCTTCCCCCATCCCCACGCCCCCACAAATGAGCCATTTGTGGCTCATTCCCATGTCCTGCTCTGACTGGGCAACTCCTTTGCTTTGGCACCTGGGGGGGTGACCCCCTTCCCCCCCCCCCCCCCTTCCACCCCCTTGCTACAGCACTGAGTGTGGTTAATAAATTACACAAGCTAAAGAGCTAGGATTTAATCAAAAATGCATATTTACTAATAAAAATGTAAAACAACACCATGTATCAAATACATAGCCCTGAAAAAAGACCTGAGATTAGGCTGGAATTATGGGAATCCCTTTTGGATCACTTCAAAACATGTCTACACCACCAGGGGATTCTTCTGACTGAATAAGTCTGAGCAGTGTGCTGCCCCATCCAAAGCTTGGTTTTTGAGTGCCAGTCAGCCCACCAATGGACGCCCCCCCCACACACACACCAGGCCTGTGTGCAATGTATATAACACTAAATAAGGAACTATGTTTGGACTAGATTATGCATGGAAATCTTTTTCTGGTCACCCCAAAACGCAAGAATCTGCCACCAGGAGAATCTTCCAAAGAGGTCTGGCCAAACTCCAGCCTGACCTGAAGCTGGTTTGAGAGTGCCAGGCTACCAACTCACAGGCCCCCAGCCCTTAATAAGGCGCTGGGCTGGGGGTGTGATTACGGGTGGAAATCCTTTTTGGGTCACCCCAAAACATTCTCCCCAGAAAGTCTGGGCAGAGTCTAGCCTGACCCCAAGCTTGGTTTGAGTGCTAGGCTGCCAACTCATGGGCTCCCAGGGCCTGAATAAGGAGTTTGGTTTAGACTGTGATTATAGGTGGAAATTCTTTTCAGATCACCCCAAAGTACACATCCCTGACATTGGGGGACTTTCCTGAAGAAGCCTGGTTAGCATCCTGCCTGACCCAAAGCTTGGTTTGTTAGTACTAGGCTGCCAACTCAGGACCCCAGTCCTGAATAAGGAGCTGGGTTTCATCTGGGATTGCAGGTGGAAAAACACATCTCTGGCATTGGAGGACTCTAGCCAAGAAGTCTGGGAAGAGTCCAGCCTGACCTGAAGCTTGGCCTCTGTGCACCAGGCTGCCAACTCACAGGCTCCCAGCCCTGATTAAGGAGCTTGGTTTCAGCTGTGATTATGGGTAGAAATTAGAGGTGCACTGATACATGGGTCACATCAGATCAGCACCGATACAAGAAAAATTGACAGTATCGGCCAATTGGCTTTTTTTGGCTGATGTTGCTGATAATGTCGCTGATAAATGCCCTGTGCGTGTGCAGCCAGAGCTCAGCTTTCAGGCGACCAGGAGCGCAGCCAGGTCCAGCTGATAATTCTGGGAGTGGGGCTGGGGCTGGGGCAGGGCAGGCGCTGCACAGCTGGGGCGAGGTGAAGGAGGGAGCTGCGGGAAGGAGGGGGGTGGCTCCCACTGTTGCACGCACCCTGCAAGGGCATGGGAGGTGCGTACCCCCAGATCTGCATGCAGGGCGAGGGCGTGCTGGGGCCGGGGGTGGTGCTGGGCTCTTCCCAACAGGGGGCTGGCCTGGGGCTGCACTTGGTGTGGGCAGCAGTGGCACTGGGAGGGGGTCTATGGTGAATTTTGGGGTGGCTGCAGCCCCTCCCAGCACTGCTGCTGCCCACCCCGAGCGAAGCCCAGCCCAGCCTCCTGCCAGGAAGAGCTTGGCACCGGCCCCAACCCGCAGCTGCAGCCCGCCCTCGCCCTGCATGCACATCTGGGGGCACACGAAAATGCGGGAGCACACCTCCCTGTGTGCGTGTAGTGGCAGGGGCCCAACCCCCCCCCCCCCCCCCCCGCCACTCCCAGCGGGGCAGGCCCTGCCCCAGCCTCACTCCCTCCCTCACCGTGGGGCCTCGATCTACCTTTCTTCCTCGCTCCTTCCCGCACAACAGACTTACCAGCCAGACCCTGCTCTCCAAGGTGTCCGGCTACATATCAGCAATTGGATCAGTAACAGCTGATATGGCTCATTAAAAATCAGCCATTGGTATCTGCCCAAAACCTCTGGTGCACCCCTAGTAGAAATCCTCTTTGGTCATCCCAAAAGATGTCTCTGGCATTGGGGGACTCTCCTGAAGAAGTCTGGTCAGAGTCTTGCCTGACCCAAAGCTTGGTTTCTGCATGCCAGGCTGCCCGCTTACAGGACCTCTGACCTGTGTGCTCTATACAGAACATGGAGCAAGATTTGGACCGGGATTATGGGTGCAAATCCTCTATGGGTCACCCCATGGCACACATTCCTGCCATTAGGGGACTCTCCTGAAGAAGTCTGAGAAGAGTCCAGCCTGAATTGAAGCTTGGTTTGTGAGTGCCAACCTGACAACAGACAGGCCCCATGCCAATGTGCTCTGTACCTAGCCCCAAATATACAGCCAAATTTGGGCTGGGATGATCAGGTAAAATCCTCTCCTGGTCATGCCAGCGCACACGTCAGCCCCACGTGCAGACTCGCCTGAAGAATTCTGGGATGCCCCTGCCCGGCCCAAAGCTCCGTTTTTGCGTGCCAGCCTCAACTGATGCCCCCCAGAGCTGCGTACTAGTTACACAGCACCCAGTGAGAAGGTTTGGGGCTGAGGTCTTCAGTAAAAATCCCTTTTGGGTCACCCCAAACCAGGTCTGCCACCAGAGGATTGCTGAGGAAGTCTGGGCAGGGTCCGGCCTAACCCAAAGACATGTCTGATACCACGCAGTGCTGGATGCGGAGCCCGAAAATACTTTTGCCCCATAATCCCAGCCGAGTCTCAGGTCATTTTTCAAGGCTCGATGCATGGTTTTATTTGACATATACGTGTGATGAAACCCCAACCCTCAGCCTGTGCAATTCATCACCGACAGCCTGTGCGCGCCGATTAGCTTTGAAACAGGAACCTTCAGCCCCAAGCCACGTG
>NW_005842709.1:468005-474479 GCF_000455745.1 Alligator sinensis
CCCCCCGGGGGGCTCTGATGTCTGCTGCTCTGTTCTTGCTCCAGCTCCGGAGGACGCCGCTCCCGCGGCCTCGAGTCCAAAGCCCGTGGGGCCCCCGCCGCTGGGGCCGGCGAGCCCGGCGCTGCGGGAGGGTGCCGTGAGCCGAGTCACAAGCGGAGCTGCGGAGGAGCACGACGGTGGCAGCCCGAGCGCGGAGGACGTGATGGCCCCTCTAACCGAGGCTCTGGGCACCTGCCGGGCCTGTGTGCGGGTGAGGGCTGCTGGCCGGGGCCGCCTTCCACACGTGGGGATGTTATCATAGCAGCTGCCCGCTGTGCCTGCCGCTCATGCCAGGGTTTTGCTGGAGGGGGCCTTTGTGTTGCATGGCGGGCCCCCGAGCACGAGCCCCAGTGTGAAGGGAGTGCCAGGGCCTCCCTCAGATGCTGGGCGTGAGGGTGCGGTTAGTGCCTGTCCATGGCTCTGAGCCCCAGTCCCCGTGGGTGCTCCCCAAGTTCCCCCCATCCTGCGGTGGAGCAGGGGGTGCAGACTCCAAGAGGCTCCTGCTTGCTTTTTGCATGGGGATACCTTAGCCTGTGCAAGGGGCACGGGCTGGCAGTGAGGGGGACGGTGCATGGAGCTTTTTAGTAGAGATCCTATCTGTGCTCTCACAGAAACAGGTTTGTGATGACATCAGCAGACGCCTTGCTGTGCTTCAGGACATGTGGGCCCAGGGGAAGCTGTCTGCCCCTGTGAAGAAGAGAATGGCCATCCTGGTGCAAGGTGAGCCTGGGGACCATGACCTTTAGTGATGGGGCCACAGCTTGAATCTAAGGAGGGATGTGCTGTAGCCACTGCTGCCTTTTGCATACTGCTTCCCAGGCTCCCCACCTTTGCACATGCTCCCTCATTGCTTAAGTCATTGGTGACACGTAGGGGGTGCATGTGCACCCCAAGATCAGCTGTGCACTCCCTGGAAGCACCAGCCACGAAACTGGAAGTGACACCGGAAGACCCCTCCCCCCCAGCTCTAGAGGCACCAGTCGCCCATGGCTGAGGTGCTGTCCTGCTGCCCCTCATCTTGCATCTCAGTCAGTTGCTGTTATTCCCATCCCCACCCCTGTCCATTCAGAGGTGGCAGGCAGCTATGTCCCTCACCTGATTTGCACCCCTGTAGTTCTGGGCATGTGACTTCCACTAGGCCCAGCCATGTTGTGGGGAAAGCATTGTTCCCTGCTGGGGGATGGATCCTTTCTTGCAGCCAGGAGGCTTGGGGTGCTCACTGGCACTCTCCTTTTATTTTAGAGCTACAGAAGAAGAACTGGGACTCCGCAGATGAAATCCATCGCTCGCTTATGGTGGACCATGTCAATGAAGTCAGTCAGTGGATGGTGGGAGTTAAACGCTTAATTGCTGAGACAAGGGACTTGCCCCCTGGAGTTGTGGCTGCAGATACTGAAGAAATTGCTGGAGCTCAGCCAAGTGGAGAAGCTTAGTGAGATGGGCAAAGCCATGGGGACTTGAGCTGCACCTGGGAAAACTACACTCTGAGGTATTGGGAACATTATACAGCACTAGTGGAAGAAGGATGGGACTCCTCCATCTCCCTCTGCTGCTCCAAGGACCTGATCCAAGACATATTCTCCAAGGGGAGCTTTTTAATTACCAGTTCATCTTGTGACAATGTGCTGCACACTATTTAATAATAGTAATAAACAATATAATTCCTCTATGTCTAAGCCTCTGAGCTAACTCAGAGCCCAGTGCTGAGGGAGCCCCTGCAGTCAGTAGGTTCTATGGTACAAGATGAGGGAGCACTGCAGGGCCCTGAGGGTAACTGGCATTACAGAAGCTTCACAAATAGCAGAAGCACTATAGCCCTGCATGGGACACCTGACCAAGGCACAGATGTTGGCTGAGTCTAATGTGCCCCAGGACCTGACAGTAGGTGTGGCTAGAAAAGGAGGAATGTGCTGGCCACTCCTGATGCCTGCTGCAGTTCAATGGAGCAATCGGACACAAGCAGCAAGTGGGGGTGAAAGTCTGGCCCTGATCTTCCTAGGAGAGCAGGGCTGAGACAAAGCTGACCTCTTCCTTGCAAAATCAAGCACCACTGGGCACAGGCAAGGCCAAGCCCTGGGATTGCAGGGCTCATGGGTGGTTCCTGGGGTTTGCAACATATCAGACCTTTCAGCAGTCCCCAAGGCCCCCACAGGCTGAAATGCTGCTCCCAGCTTGTGGACCAATCATTTTGCTGTAGCTCTTTAAGAAGCCACTCTGCTGCCCTCATATTTTGGCCCTGGAAAGGATAGGAGCTTCACCTGCCCATCTCCACTCGGAGAAAGTTCTGTCAGCCCCAAAGAGATCCTTGGGAAGCAGTGTGTGGAGCCTGTCTGTGGTTTCCTGATAGCTCACGTCTGGGCAAAGCTAAAAATAAGCTGAGTCCTGAAGTCCTCCACATTCCAAACGGCCTTAAGTCACAAAAAGGACTTCCCAGGCCTCAGAGCTGCTTGGACTACACCAACCCAACAGGGTGCTCCTTGTTGCAGTGATGGGGGTGGGGGGAGGTCTTCCTGCTGTGGGTCATTGAATGCGAAGATCTACAATATCCCACCCTGCCCTAGAGGTGCCACAGGGCCCAGCAGTACCCGGACGTTCACCCATTTTTGATCTGATTCCATAAGGCAGCAGTTCCAGGACAAAAGGAGTCCAGGGGAGCAGCGAGCACTTCCTGTGCCCTGAGCAAAGGCAGACATGGGCAACAGAGCTGGACACGAGGCACAGAAGATACTCTGAGCAGGAGGCTTTTCAGGTTCTTTATTGAAGAGCCCCACAGTGAGTCCGGGAGAACTCATGCTTAACAGTCAGCAGGGCAGGAGCCAAAACCAGCCCCCCTGGGCAGCAGAGCCCAGGCCTCCAGTTCCATAAAGAGATCCAGGACAAAAATCAATTGCAGAAAGGTAGTATTAAAAACTCAAGCCAGGCATGCAGCTGGCACCACCACCAAAGCCTCACTCTCTTCTGCTGCCCCAGGGCTGAGAGAGAGGGCAAGGCGCTGAGAGTTCCCTCACATCGGCCAGTAGAGCATGCTGGCAGGGAGCTCAGATGTCCATCTTAAACTGCTCTTCCTCTGTGGGAGGGGAGACAAGGGCTGGTTAGCATAAGGCTGGGCCTGCATACTCAGTACTCCCACCTTGAAGGGGATGAAATCAGCCAAGGAGGCAGATGGAAGGGTTGGGCTCCCTGTGGTGAATGCTGGGGTGCCTGTGGAAGGAGCCCCATGCTGGTCCCTAACCCCTCCCCCTGCCTCTCAGCAATGGCTGAGGTGCTGGTATTGGGCTGACTGCTAGCCCAGGCTCTGTGCTGATGTGGCTTCCAGCACGGTGCTCACTCCAGAGCAGCCCCTACAGAAGGCACGTGGAGGGAGTCTCAGCTTGTGTCCAGTGGCACAGAAAGTCTCCTTTAGTCCAGACCACACTTGCTGCAGTCACAACAGAACAGAAGGGTCATTTTGACAGGAAGCAATGAGCAGAAGGGGGTGGGGGGTGGGGGTGTCAGGCTCTGGCTCAGGCCAACCCAGGGCAGGAGTTAATGCAATTTTCTATGATCCTCCAGGCACAACCACCCTATGCAGACTGGTCCCAATGGTGGTGGGGGAGCTGCAGCCTGGTGCACTGATTCCTGCAGAGAAGTTGTTGGTCCCTGCAGCTCAGTGGGATTTGCCCCATAGACTCAAACCTCTGCTCAGGCTAGACCACCCAAAGATGTTACCTTACAGCCAGGCCCCTCAGGAAAGGAAGGGCCAGGGCAGGGTGCTGTGTATGCAGCTCCTACCTGGACTCTCTTCCTCCAGCTCATTTTGTTCTTTCAGGTCCTCGAGCTTGGAGAGTGCTGTATGGGTAGGAGTGGTGACACCAGGGATCTGTGGGAGGCAGCAGGGCGGAGTCTTAGCGATGGGGGAGTTTTTACACTCCAGCAGGAACTTGCGGTCATAGATGATCCTGGTACCTGCCAAAGCCAAGCAAAGCATCACCCCAAGGGCCCAAGGTACTCACCCTCTTCAAAACAGCCCACAGCTTGGGGGAATCGCAGCCCCTGCCCACAGCACAGGGGCCTGGGCAGTTCCACAAACCTGCTGCCAGGAAGGGTGGGGGTAGCCTGAAAGGCTTTCTCAAATACTGAAGATGCACAATAGCAGGCAAGGGCCTATTGCCTTCCTAGTCTGGCGCAAAAGCAGCAGCTGAGCAGGGCATGGGCTGGGGAAGTACCCTGGTCATTCTGACCTGCCCACCTGGATCCCAAGAGAGATGCTGAAGCCTGGGCTACAGCAGAGGTGCCCATTCTCTAGCATGAGGGTGCTACACTCACATGCTTTGTGGCACACACCACAGAGACGTATTGGCACCATCAGCTGTTGCATTAGTGGGAAGCTCCATGCCTTTGGCAAGCTGTGGGGAGCAGCCCCTGCTCCTGGAAATGACCCTGACCTGCAGCCCAGCATGAGTTCATCACTCACCTTCTAGCAATGCTTTCCACCTGCCCAAGGCTGACCTGCCCCTTGCAGCTAGGGGGAACCTCTGCTACACTGCAGTGCCGGTACCTGGCAGGGAGCTCTGGGAGAAGGGTGGAGACCTGGTGTTGCTGCTAAAGTCCTTTTCCTGTCTGGAGCAGAGATGAAAGCTCAGCCTCGTGCCAACTTCTCCTGGGCTTCCTGTTCACCAACCCTTCCCCTCCCTCTGGGGTGCCACAGCAGGGACCCCTGGGCACTCAGGGCCTCTTACTAACTCATGTTTGTTTGCTCCCACAGTTGCTCCACCTCTGCTTCCTGCAAACATGCCCCTCTGACCTGCTCATCCCTTTCCTTCTTTCCACCTTGCTAATCCTCTCAGCACAAATCTGCCCTTTGATGCCATTACATTCGTCATCCTCTGATGTGTCCCACCCTGGGCCTGTCCTGGCTAGTGAGACTGAGCTCCCAGGCAGGCACCAGTTACTGCAGTTTATAAAGGGGGGTCTGGGTTGGCCCCTTCAATGCTGCCCAGATCAGTACAGTTGTGCAGTGTATGTTAAACTTAGGTTTAGCTGCTAGGAGCATTAATTCAGCATTTAAATATACCTTTCAGTGCAAACACAGGAATTGCTGCACCCATATCTGAAATACAACTGTTGCTGGGGCAGCTCTCAGCAGATGCATAACAGCTCATAATGCTCTGGGAACTGGGAGGCAGAAGGGGCATGGCCAGGCTGCCTTTCTCATTAAGGCCTTCTCTGTCCCAGCTTGCTCCCTCATATTTCTGTTTCAGCTCCCCTGGTAGGGGCGTGGGCACAGGAAGAGGCTACCAGGTAGCAGTGTGCTCATGCTGTCACTGAGTCCTCCCAATTGGAGACTGAGGACACAGCGGTTGAAGTGCCAGGGGTGCCCCAAAGGAGTGGCACTAGGAGCAACTGGCTGGACTACATGCATGTATCAAGCACCCTGGGATCTGAGTCTACTGTGAGGCACAAGAACCTGGGTCCTACCTCTCCTCCCATAGCACCATGCTCCCTAGCACCTTGGAGCAGCACCAATCCGGGACCATATGCACTGTCTGGCACCACCCGCTGCCAACACCACCTCTTTCCCAGCAAGGCATCCTGCCCAGCTGGGGGCTGCAGAAAGCATGGCCCTTTAGCAGACCAGCTGCAGGCAGTAACTTTGTTCAGGGATCTGCCAGTGTCTTCCCAGGCTGCCTCTGCAAAACTATTTCCAATCAGGCTGCAGAGGCCTTGTGTGTCTGCCACCCTGGGAAGGGGCTGGGGTAGGAGTGTCAGGGAGTCCCCAAGGAGTTTCTCCTCCCAGCTGGTAAATCCTCCTGCAAACATGCCACACTTTACCTACTGAGCACAAGATGCCAGCATCCAGCTTCCTTCCCTCCCTCCCAAACAGTGGGCACTCTGCTCAGTGCTGTGTAACCCAGACCCCCCTAGCAGCCAGGGCTGAGCTAGCTAGGGAGGGAGGGAGGGAGCCAGGCTGCTTCGGGGGCAAACGGGCAGGAGTGTTTGCTTTCATGCCTGCGGGGAGGCTGCAGCCAGAGGTGCCAGCCCCAGGGCAGCAGAGCCAGTAACAGCTCAGTGCAGAACTGCCTGTGCTTGGGCGTGGGCTACACCCTCCTGCCAGAGCAAACACGTTACACAACGGGGCCTGCCCGCGTGCCCGCCCAGCCCCTGCCCTGGCCTCGCCCCCCAGATAGGGCTTATCAAGAGGTGCACGACCCGGCAGCGGCCGCAGCTGTAGCTGGAAGTTTAACAAAACATGTCCCTGCCCACTGGGTACGGGCAGGGCAGGGCAGGGCAGGGCAGCTATCCTTGCCCACGTGGCAGGGGCAGCCCAGCGCGGGTCTCCAGACTCCCTCAAAACCGGCGGCCAGGGCCTGAGCACGCAGGGGAGCAGCCTCCTCCCCGAGCCGGGGTCTGGCCCGGGTGACGCCGTGGCCCTGCCGAGACCGGCAGGCCCCCGGG